>NW_009719046.1:36332-45022 GCF_000703405.1 Apaloderma vittatum | reverse complement strand
CGCCTCAGGAGCTCGTGCGCGGAAGGCGAGTGGGCTCCCGCTCCTGCGGCAAAGAAGCAAAACTGCGGTCACTGCTGGGGATGCAGTGCACCTGGCTAAAGCCGCGTGAATCGTAGAAATCTTTAGCTTGGCAAAGGTGTTTTAAGATCATCGAGTTCAGCCGGTAACCCAGCACTGCCAAGTCCAGCACTAACCGTGTCCCTGAACTCCACATCTACGCGACTGTTAAACACCTCCAGGGCCGGAGCTTCCCGGGGCAGCCTGTTCCAGTGCTTGACAACTCTTTCAGTGAAGACCTTTTTCATGATCTCCAATACAAACCTCCCCTGGTGCAACCTGAGGCTGTTTCCTCTTGTCCTATTTGTTACTTGGGAGAAGAGACCAACACCCGCCTCACTACAGCCTCCTGTCTGGCAGTTGCAGGGAGCGATAAGGTCTCCCCTCAGCCTCTTTTTCCGCAGGCTGAACAACCCCAGCTCCCTCAGCTGCTCCTCATAAGACTCGTGTGCCAGACCCTTCACCAGCTTCCTTACCCTTCTTTGGACACACCCCTGCACCTCAATGTCTTGTTATAAGGGGCCCAAAACTGAAAGGGGATCCAAGGTCCAGCCTCACCAGTGCTGAGGACAGGGGTAGGACTGCTTCCCTGGTCCTACTGGCCACGGTATTCCTGATACAGGCCAGGATGCCCTTGGCTTTCTTGGCCACCTGGGCATGCTGCTGGCTCATGTTCAGCTGGGTGTCGATCACGCCTTTTCTGCCACGCAGCTTTCCAGTCACTCCTCTCCAAGCCTGTAGCATTGCTTGAGGCTGTTGTGACCCAAGCGCAGGACCCCCAGGCAGATTTCTGTAGCAGAACAGGGGAAAAAGGAGCTGAGCCCTGCCTGACAGGGTGTTACACCAGCCTACCCTGTGTGAAGTGCATGAGGTGACTGTGCAGCCTCTTGAGCGTTTTGCTCTGGGGACACAGAGCTGGGGCATGGGAACAGCTTTGTTCCACAGAGTTAGGCTGGTTTGTCCTGCTCTGTCTGAACTAGGTGGGCACCCTTGCTGTCCTCAGGAAAGTTCACCAGTTCTCTAACTGCAGGCTTGCCTGATCGCTCTTGAGCACGCAGGCTGTCATTTGACAACACACGTTAAAACATCAGTCTGGTTTTGAACAGTTTTTAAATCCAGTAATCCTTAGAGCAAAATTTTACGAAACCTCCCTTACTGTGAAATTCTGGACTATTAGTGACCCTGCACTACTACCTGTAGTAAGGCGTGCTTAGTTCTGGGGTGTAGCATGCAGCATATCAATAAATGAGCTCAGCATGACTCCACTGCGACACAAACAAATAAATCAAGCTACGGGGAGCAGCACTGCCAAGCCTGTTGCAAAGACATCTAAACAATTGTGCAGCCAGCACAGGTCTGGCAGGCCCAGTGCTGAACTAGAGCTAATAAAGCCTGGCAAACCCAAGCTGTGACTGCATCTGTGGTGCAATCAGTCTGTGACACGAACAGTCTGCCTCCAGATAACTGTAAGCTGACTGTATGTACAAATTTAACAACTCACATTAATTAATACTTACAGTTAGATTGAAAAAATATAACTAATATTTGGCAACAAATAGAAAATATCATTACAACTCAAAAGCGTGAAGTTCATACATCAATAATTATGACACAGATAGCAAAGTCATGATACTGTACATGTGCATTTTGTATTTTGTAATTTAATGTTGATCTCCCTGTTATTATCATCCCTTATAATTGATGAATAACATCAATTATGTTACCATAGCACACAGAAGTTCCATTCACAGGCACTATTGTCTTGAGTGATACACAAATAGCGAACAAAAGGTAACACCGCGAAGTATTAACAGAGACCTGTGAGACAAAAGATGATGGAGTATGAAGAGATGATGAGAATGGTCAACATGCCAAGAAGAGATCTTTGCATACTAGCAGCTTAGCTACTGTCAATTTTTATAGGCATCACAGTAAAACAGCCCGTTAGGGAGGGAAGGCTTTGCGTGATGATAAAGAGAGTGCTTTTTATTTAGAAATTAATTATAGTTTCTATCCTGTATTACCCATGGGTAACACTATTCCTCCCACCCATGTCAATTCAAACCAAGAAAAATTGTGTCAGAACAACAATTTCTGCTTCTGCTGTTGCTCTCAAGTCTGCAATTCACACTGGGTAGCTTCAGCTGTCCTTCCTCCTAAATCCTAGCGTTAGTGAGGGTAAGTGATCTAAGAGGGGTTACACTTCCTACCTATGGCAAAACACAAACCATTACAGGCCACGGCATCAAAGCAATTTTTCTTCCAAGTGTTATCTTCTGACAAGAAAAGACAGAAAGTTCAAACAATATCCTATAATCATCCTAAGCATTTGCTCAACCCCAGGTGTTAGGCAAATGTAGAAGTTAGCAGAGGCTTATCCATGTGCCTGACATTCATAGCTGGTGCCTTCTTAAGACTATCTGTAGCCTTTGCTGAAGTCTTGCAACTTGCAAAAAAGTCACAAGCCCTGGCAGTGTTTCAGGTTTGTTAGTGGTCAAGGCCCAGAGCACAGCGCTCTTCGAGGAGCACCACTGGCTATGGTAGAATTTAGCTGGCTGAGTCCAAGGTCTGCTGCTCTGCTCTAAGACCTGTTGTGAAGAAAACTAGAGGTGAGGGCCTCTCTCTCCTTTTTTTTTGGGAACTGCTTTTAAGATGAGGCTGTACCACTGGCCCTTGCCCGTGCTATATCACAGCTGAGCAGCAGCTACATCTACACCTCATTTCCTACCTCCTTGATCCTGACCTGGACCTGCTGGCTGGTCTTCCCGGCTTGGTCTTGGAACCTGCTTCCTCACTACAGACTTTTTGTGCCATCATTGAAGTATATCTGACCCTGATCAGTGTCTCTGGCACTGATCTTGAACCAAACGTGCTGCTCCATATCCTGCTTCTTCTTCGCGAGGTTTCTGCTCCCATCTGCTCCCTATCATGCTCCACTCCTGGCTCGCCTTCCCTTGCAAGGCAGCCGGCCCTCACATTGCTACACTTAACCCATTACCACACTGCCACACTTAATAATTTAATCCTACGGAGCTGCTGAAATGCAGAACAACTGTGCTGTCTACAGAGAAAGAAGTATAAGCTTCTTATCTCTGCTATGTGAGGTTGCAGAGACAGATTCATCTCTCACAGCTCAGCTACCTATCACAGCCATGCAGCTCCTTCACACACCTTTGTTTCACATTAAATGAATTCCTACGCTTCAAGGTTATATAAAGATTTGTAAAGCCGGCACATCCGGCTGTCAGGACAGCTCTGACTTGGGTGAAGTCTTTGCAGAATGTGGAACCAGGATGAAATTTCTTTCCTTGCATGGGGCTCATTAGGACTGCTGGGGCACTTTAGCTCTTCTTGGCTGCTAGACTGGCTCTGGAAGCTGTGGAGGAACATACAAAGCATATAAATGGTCAACATGCATATATTATTATTACTGGGCTGAAAGACCTATACAGGAACCAGAACCTGTTAAGTTAGGTTCCGTATACATTGTGTATAAACTGAATGAAGATGCACAAACATGTAAATAAAAGACAGGAGATGACAGACACACATAGATGATGGAGAACTGTATGTACAATAGTCATTTCAGTACACCATGAAACTTACTATTACTGAATGTCATCACAACAAGAGATAATCTTTAGGGAGGGTTTGAAGAAGAAAGATGATACACTTCTGTGGGTATTTAGGAAACCTGGGACAAAAGTGAAGGGAACAATGACAGCAAATAAGAGAACAATGAAAGAAAATAAGATGCTTTTCTGAAAATTCAGCAACTGTATATAAAATATTGATGTATTTAGATGATGAGAGACAGGACCCAACTACTTAGTACAAAAGGTAGAGGATGACATGTGGGAAAGAGATAGTCTGTGAAAGCTTGCAGTTAATAAAAGACACTTGCCAAGACCAAAGAAAATAATGTTCTAAGAGTTAGGATGAAAGATGGAAACACAAAGAAGTTGTGTGGACAGATAGGGAGGAACATATAATAGAGATCTGATGCAGAGAGAATCCTAAAGACATAGAGTTGGACTTTAACAGGTGATTTATGTGATAATTTTAGCTGAACCTATGTCTGCTTTGAATAAAAGGATTGTCTTACTGGTTTTATACTGGCTAGATGCCCAATAAATAAACTATTAATAATTTGTCTTTAATTTCTGACTTTAAATAATAACTACTATTTGACTGTACCAAAATTACAGTCTAGCAAGTTTAGGCATCACACAAGTGATTACCATCATCTGATGTCATAGAATGTCTCAAAAACCAGCAGATACCTATGAAAGGACAAAATTGCCTAATTCAGGCATGCATTCTCTGGGACAAGAAAATAGCAGTGAAGAATGCAGGAATAGGTGGACATCAGAGGTACGTAGGCGTGAATAAAGTTACAGTGGTGCCATTTCCACCTTCACTGTTTATGCAACTATTAAATGGCTTTGGTTATTTATCACCGTGGTCATCCATTGCTGTTTCCTCTTCATCTACTCCTTTGCATCCTCAACCCAACCGTTCACTCACACAAAGTACCCAAACTGCGCTTCCAAACCTCACTCAATCGTCTCCTCTGTCGTGAGATCTCTCAACAGAGAAAAGTCTAACTTACTTTTAAAAAAACATCTTCTTGTCCTTGCACGCTTTCTTAACCCAAAGATTCTCCCTCACTTGCTCTGAGTACTTCTAACACCTAATTGTTTCCCACTGCCACCATACCAGTGTGGTTCCTAACTCCCCATGCATCCTCAGTTTCCTCTTACTCGCTTTCTGCTGTTGGTGACTTCTCCAAAATTTTCCAAAGATAATTTCTGAAATCTTGACAAGGCTTCTACATAGTACTGTAAGAAACACCACGGTGACTTATTGTCTTATTGCACTGCAAAACTTTAAATGTCTGTCTTTAAGAATATCTAAAGTGTCTCCTAAGGTATTCAAAATATAAGTGCTGGCATAACTGACTGTCTTAAGCAGTAATAGTTGTCCTGATTGCATTTAGAAATATTGTAAGATGCCAGAGCATGTTGTCCTAGAATGTACATTTGTGTCTTCTAGTTATGTTCACAATGGTAGAAACAATAATCAAAATGCAAAATGAGAGCACAAATAATTTGATAGATTGTTTTACAAGTGTTTTGTGGTAAATCTAATGGAAGTGCTTTCTTTTTCTGTTTTTCTCTTTGACCTTTACAGCTGTCCAAAAGAATATTTTTGAGTACAGAAGGCAAGATGCAACAGTGCTAAGATCCTGATGACAATACACCTAGAACAAGAATGGAAGGAAATTTATTCAGCAATTCTACTGTTGTAAACAGTTCATCCATCAACCATAAGCAGTTAGAAGGGCATAGCCTCTGGGAAGTCATTACTATTGCCACTGTAACTGCTATTGTAAGCTTAATAACCATTGTGGGAAATATTCTTGTAATGATATCCTTCAAGGTGAACAGTCAGCTCAAAACTGTCAACAATTATTACTTGCTCAGCCTTGCCTGTGCAGATCTCATCATTGGAGTATTTTCTATGAACCTTTATACGTCCTATATACTCATAGGCCATTGGTCTCTTGGAAGCCTTGCCTGTGACCTGTGGCTGGCACTGGACTATGTAGCCAGCAACGCCTCAGTAATGAACCTCCTAGTCATCAGTTTCGACAGATATTTTTCCATCACAAGGCCTTTAACTTACAGAGCCAAACGCACGCCCAGAAGAGCTGGCATCATGATTGGTCTGGCTTGGCTTATTTCCTTCGTGTTGTGGGCACCCGTAATTTTGTGCTGGCAGTATTTTGTGGGTGAACGAACGGTACCACCTGAGGAGTGCCAGATACAGTTTTTATATGAGCCCATTATCACCTTTGGTACTGCAATTGCTGCTTTTTACATTCCAGTGTCTGTGATGACCATTCTGTATTGCCGCATCTATAAAGAGACGGAGAAACGTACCAAGGACCTTGCTGAACTTCAGGGTTCAGAGTCTGTGGCAGAGTTTGAGATGATAAAGCCTCAGAATGCTCTCCTGAAGTCTTGCTTCAGTTGCAAGCAACAAAATTTAGCCAAAAGAGAGAGATGTCAGGCTTCCTGGTCTTCATCTAGTCGAAGTACCTCAGCTACAGTGAAAGCCTCTCAGACAGTGAGTACTTGTAATGACTGGGCTAAGGCTGACCAGTTAACCACCTGCAGCAGCTACGCTTCTTCAGAAGAGGAGGATAAACTTGCTGCTGATCCAGTTTTCCAAGTAACTTACAAAAGTCCATCTAAAGGTAAGGCAGAAGAATTTAATGAGAGCATGGATGTTGTTGTCAAAGATCAACCTGAAGAAAATGATTTTGAGAATGAGAAATACTTTTTGTCGCCTGCCAAAGGCCACGTACAAAAAAGTAAAAAATGCATGGCCTATAAATTCCAATTGGTGGTGAAGGCTGATGGCACCCAGGAAGCCAACAATGGTTGCCGTAAAGTAAAAATAACTCCTTGTTCTGCTGCTCTGTCAAAGGATCCTTCCATCAAAAGCATGGATCCAAATATAAATAACCAAATCACCAAAAGGAAACGGATGGTTCTTATAAAGGAGCGCAAAGCGGCACAGACTTTAAGTGCCATTCTTTTGGCTTTTATCATCACATGGACTCCCTACAATATCATGGTTTTGATCTCCACATTCTGCTCTGACTGCATTCCCCTGACACTGTGGCACCTTGGATATTGGCTATGCTACGTGAACAGCACTGTCAACCCTATGTGTTATGCCCTTTGTAACAAAACTTTCAGGAAGACTTTTAAGATGCTGCTTTTCTGCCAGTGGAAAAAGAAAAAAGTAGAAGAGAAACTATACTGGCAGGGCAATACCAGACTGCCGTAATTGCTCTTATATGAGGGATAAGGGGGGAAAATAGATATTGACGTAACCTAGTAAATTGACTGTAATTCTGTCTTTTCAAAGCTGTTGCTTTATATGTCTAAGGGTTTAAAAAATTCTACAGAGAAGTAAAATTTTGCATGAATAGTAGCGTGCTTGGGATAAAGAAGTCAGTGGCTGCTGTGAGCAACACAGGGTGTTTTTTATTATGCAGTAGATCTGCATTAAAGTTATTTTGTTTGGGGTCTTCTGTCCTTCCTTTCAGCCTGAGAATGTGTAGAGTAAATAATAAACTACTAGAAATTAGAGCGGGATGGTCATCCAGTCATCAGGTCAGTTCATCTAGTCTGTCTCCATGTAGTGCAGAACTGTTTCTTCCTATAGTTCCTTTCTAGTGTATTGTTTTCAACATAGCAAGAACTGGAACTCACACAATTTCTGTTCTGAGGCTTTTCCATCTACTTTTGGAATGAAACAATGACTATATGAAGGGGGAAATGCTGTCATCCCCAATACTAAAGGGTTAGGGAGGTTCATAATGCTCCAGATGAGAACACATATTATAGGAGAATGTAGTATTGAGAAAAGAATGACTTTCGTCGAGACAAAGGAAGGGCTCATAGTGGAGAAAACAAAGCATTTTGTATATGAAGAAGACAATACCAATCTTGGTTCCATCATGCAGGTCACTGTCATTTGTAAAAAACTGTGACAGATAGCAGATACCTGCAAATTTCTCCATTTCCCAGTGCCTCTGAAGGGAATCTTAAAATTTTACACAGTAGTCACAATGGTACAAATCAGAACTGACTGTAGAACATAACTGACATAGCAGTCTGTCTGCTTTACAACACAAGGAAAGTCTTATTTGCAGTCTCCCTTGTTGTGCTTCCCCTTGCCCCAAAGGTTTCCATTGCTGATGGAATGATGCAGAACAAGACAAAAATATGCATTGATGCCCTATGCATTTGTCTATGTATTATAAAATAATTATAAACAGTAGCAGAATTGACACGTCTCTTGACATTTCTATAAAACTATTAAGGACATTTTGCACTTTCATAACACTTTTTATCTTTACCTTTTAAAAAGGTGATTAACATCAGATATTTGGAAACATAAGTTATCTTCGGTCACTCAGCAGAACCTTATCTGCTACTGTACTGGGAGCTGGAGTCAACTCCTCTGGTGGCCGCAGCTTCTGGGACCGGGCTGTACTGGCCTAGTGACAATGAGCTGGGACTCTGGCCACTTGCTGAGGTTTGCCAGGGCTTTGGGTCTGTGGTGAGGACACTTCTGTGGCAGGGCTGAGCTGCACGTGCCTGTCTGATGTCTGTGTTAGGTTGGTAGGAATCCTGCAGCATCAAGGGAGGGAGTGCGGAAGCAAGGGGCTGCCCCCAGCAGAAAGCTGTCGGAAGGGAGCTGGTGACCTGGTGGGAACAAACACGAAGCCTCAGAAAAGGCCATGAGAAAATCAAGTCAATGGCAACAGAAGTCATAAGGAATGAAGTCCTGAAGTAAACAAATGTTTGTGAATAAATGAGACAGTATGCAAAGTTCAGATTTGGTTCTAGCCTTTCTATCAAAATTTGGAGTGAGATACTCTACAATATTAGTCTGGGCCAATCTTCATATTATATGTGCTGTACACTTCAGTGGGACATTGCCGTGGTGATGTGACCCAGTTGCACATTTCAGGGATTGTATTAGCTATCCTGAATGTACCATTGCTCTTGGTGAAATTGTTTGGATAATTCATTAAATTATCATACCAT
>NW_009719046.1:0-36301 GCF_000703405.1 Apaloderma vittatum | reverse complement strand
CAGATAAATAATTCCTCCATGTCAACAACCACAGTACAAGTAATTAATATTTTATCCCTGATCTCCAGAGAGGAAAATTGTGTCAGTGAAAGATTAGCAGTATAGTACTGTAAAAATACATTCTCTAAATTCATGATGGATTTTGTAACATACCATACTGTGCCTGTTATTTTTTGTGCATTAGCATATGACTAGTTATTAAAGGAAAATATGGGTCTTTTTGTAAAGATCCTTTTATCAGCTTTCCTCTGTCACTATCCAGAGCCTTTCCTGTGTACAGTAACTATGTACAAGTTGGTTATTATAGCGGGTTTATTTTATGTTACATTGGATCAGACATTCAGTAAACTATGTTCGGTTTTTAGCAAATGAATGTGCCCCTCTGTGGCACAAGCTGTAGTTAAAGGCAAAATTTATGAGGTAGTAATTACTCAGTTCCTGCTAGCTGCCATGTTGTTGCTAAAGTAACACAATGGCTTCTACTGAAATAAAATGGCATATTTTTTGTTAGTTTTGGCTTCTGTTGAACAAGAGTGTTCTGTAAATGTTTATGGACTCTGTGCTCAGTAAATGTATTAGAATATACAATGATGGATGCAACACCGTTGGTTCAGTGTAATTGTGAACCATGTGCTCAAACCATGCTGCTAACACTTCACAGTCTGACACATTACATGGCCAGACGTGAGTACGTTGTAAATACCTAGAATTATGTAAGGAGTTGTGCTGATTTATTGTTATGTAGGATGTTTTTTCTTAAAAAAAATCAAAAATATAAAAAGAAAAATGTGATCCTTATCAGAGTATCAGTTAGTACTTAATTATATTTTGACTTCAAATTATATTTTTTACCTTTAAAAAGTGTTGTGGGGCTTTTACAGTGTAAAACAATCTTGCTATCTGTATTTCTGTCCTTTTAAAGAACCTTTTAGTGATCCTGTATTTGATTATGGGCATGGTCATGGACTGGTGAAATTACCTTTTTTTGTAAAATTACATTTTATTTATACATAATTAGGTACACATACATATATATAGATATGTATGTATGTATATATTATCAATATGGATGCATAAATATATATCCCTAACTAAGCTTTTCAGCACACTTTCATGTTTTTGAATATTGAGTTTTCCCACAGACTGGTGGGTATCATTTTTGTCTCTCCCTTTTCATACATTTCAGCCTCCCTGTATATTCCAGATTCAAAAAAATTATTGAGTAACATTCATTTTTTGTAAATAAAATTTATGTTTGCAGACAAATACTTAGAAGAATTCCCAGAATTTTTAAATGAGTATAGAACATCTAGTTACTGTTGTGCAATTTCTGTGACTACTTGGCACAGAGTGAAGAAATTTGCAAAGGATGAAAAGTGAAGATACAACAGGGAGTTTCTTTTATAGAAGAATCTTGCTGAACTGAGGATCAATTCAAAAGGGTTATAGAGAAAATAGTGTAAGAACCTGAAAATATAATAGAGCATATTTTGCCATTAATTATATAATTCAATTGCTAATCATGCGTACCCTACTCAACTATGCACGTAAATTAGTAATTGCTATTAGCTGTTGAAGGTTATTTTTATACATGGATTTTTGTTCCTCACCTATATGGTACCCATAATGAGACCTGCACTGGGATATATGAACTTGAGGAGTCTAGATCCAGAGACAGTGATGCACTTCAAGGCAAAGTCCTTAGCTGTACTTCCTTATCACCCTTTAGATATTGTTCCAGTTTTAGAGCTGAGTCTTCTGAAAAGTCCCCATCTCTGATTTAATTATTCTGATCATTTTATCTGCTGCACAGGGCTTTTCTCAGAAGTCTGTGACATTGCCTTCTTTTCATATTTGATAGATGACCTAAACACGTCAAACTAATTTATCTGAGAATTCTTAATGCAAATATAGCCAAGGATCATCATGTACCTGCAGGACATCCACTGGGATGTAGTAAGTATGTTAAATTTAAGTGAGAAGTCATTACAACAATTAAAGAGTCCAATATCAATTGGGAAAATGCTGCTTTTTCATAGAACACACTTGTCATGAAACTGGATACCTAGCTTGAAACGAAACTGAATACCTGTGGAGTTTTTTCCGATTCTAGATTTTGAATAGAATTTTGTAAGGTGCTTCTTTCCTTGCGGTAGAAAGCACAGTTTCCAAATCACCTTCATAGTTTGAGATTCCCAGAGTTTTCATACCAAAAGAGAATTTTTGGATGCTTCTTTCTTAAAGTTACTCTGTAGTTTTCAAGGGACATAGGTACTTCTGCCTTCTCTGGATTCTTTTCTCTAGGAAAAGAAACAAACAAAAGGAATGGTGTAGCTTTCCTCTGAAATTAATGTTCTTTGCTTTTTATACAGACAGAAATAATATGGAAAAATCACTTGGGTGTGGTGAAAAACAAGTACCTGTTTCCTCAGTTGTACATCACAAATGAGGAATGGAGTTACCATTTGCTCTGACTCATACATCAAGGTGCCCTTCTGTTGGAAAGGACTCTGCCCAAAAAACTCCATACTGCTTACTCCTTACTGATTTTACAAAAGTGGGGGTTTAAAAAAAAAAAAACAACAAACAAACAAAATAATTCCACATTCACTATTTTTACAAGCTATAGGCCATTACAGGTCACAACCTCCCTCTGACAGACTCCTCTGCAGTGTTTGCCTTGGGGACTCCAAGGCCTTCACCAGCTCCAGAAATGCCTCCACAGTCACTGGCTTCTCAATTTAGAAATGCCTTTCCAAACCTGAACCCTCAAAATGGATACTATGTCTTTTCACTTAAATGATTGGCTTTCCTTCTACCAAATCAGAAAGAGGCCATGTACTTCTCATGTGGTCATCCCGTATCTCCATTGCTGCCTTTCGTACCTACTGAGAAGTTTTCTTCCATGTACAGCTGACAGCCAGGTGTCATAAAACCTTCAACTTTGATCATTCAAATAAAGTTCTTGTTTATGATTTCATTAGTAATCACCCCATATCTATGTCTAGTTAAAAAAAAAATATAGCATTGTGTTGTAAAATGAGAGATAATCTGTGACTATTAGTGGTTTCGAAAAGAGATGGTGTTGCAGTTGCTTTTTCCATTTTGGTAACTGTATTTTATGTGGTTTAATAGACACTGCTGGGCTGTGTGTCAGATTCAAAACTTCAGTTTTCATCACTCTCAGTAAAATTGCTGCCTTTTACTCACTATTTATGCCATTAGTCATAATCGCATAATGCCAGAGCAGGATCACCTAGAGTAAGTCTCACAGGAATGGGTTTTGAATGTCTCCAGAGGAGACTCCACAACCTCCCTGAGCAGCCTGTTCCAGTGCTCTGTCACCCTCACAAAGCTTTCTCTGATGTTTTGGTGGAACCTCCTATGCTCCAGCTTGCACCCATTGCACCTTGTCCTGCCATTGGACATCTCTGAGAAGAGCCTGGCTCCATCCTCCTGGCACTCACCCTTTACATATTTTATAAACACTAATGATGTCACCCCTGAGTCTTCTCTTCTCCAAGCTAAAGAGACTCAGCTCTTTCAGCCTTTCCTCATAAGGGAGATGTTCTACTCTTTTCATCATCTCTGTGACTCTGCACTGGACTCTCTCAAGCAGTTCCCTGTCCTTCTTGAACTGAGCAACACAGACCTGGACACAATATTCTAAATGTGGCCTCACTGAGGCAGAGTAGAGGAGAGGAGGACCTCTCTCGACCTACTAGCCACCCCCCTTCTCATACAGCCCAGGATGCCATTGGCCTTCTTGGCCTCTTCTTTTGCTAGAAAGACATCATCAGGCTCCCTTATTTTGTCAGTTGATACTTTTTTTAGGAAGAATGTTTCCTTACACTGAATTCTTAGATTATTAACATGATATTGTATGTGAGAGTGTGCTTACATTTCCTGCAGTTGAGAAAACAATATGGGGAGAAATCTAGAGTAACAAAAAAGTTGAAAAAACCTGTTTTTCTGCTGCTGTTAGGAGATGGCATATTTGAAGTGGAACATGCCTCCCATTCAGGGGTGCTTGGAGCTGGAAGTCAGCCATAGGCCTATTGCTCTAGACCTTGTCATGCTTCTTCATTTAGAAAGATATTTAACCAAATAATCTTTTTCCATCAGATTTTCTTGGGAGGCCTCTTCTCCTTTCTTCAAGTCTGTGCAGGAGGCACTATAGGGAGAGAGAAAGGAGAGGAGAAGTGTGATAAGGAAAAGAAAATAAGAGTACAGAGAATAGAACCCTCCATGTTTCAGGCTGGGATTTTGCTGATTCAGTGCTGACAGCTGCCGGCTCTCAGCATTGTTCTGGGTACCTGGTGAGTAAGGTTCAGTGAAGGAGGAAAAAAAATCCTGTTCAGCTAAGACAGTCTTTTGCTAAGGAATTACAAAGTAGAATTTATTCCACTTTTTAAGGCCCCATGTCCTTCTCTTTAAGAGTTCTAGAAAGAAGTGCTGGTGGATGTATTGGAATATTCTTATTTATTTTCATCCACTGCTAGTCCCAAATTTAGCTTCAGTAGTCATTTCCATCCCTACTTTGTTTAGAAGTGTGGAATGTATCTGAGTTCCATTAAATGTATTTGCTTGAACTAGATTAATCTTTGTCTTGTTTTTGCCTGGAGACTTGTTGTTACAAGTTATTATTGCATTTTAATCTAATTCTCATACTGGAATTCCGTATCAGCGTAGGTTTGTAGAGCTCCAGTTCATACTAGAGAGCACCTCCAAAACATGCATGCTACATTGACCTCAGCCACGTAACTGATGTGTAGCTCTTTCTGAAAATGTTGCTGTGCATTGTGAAAAATAAAAATTGCTTTCCTGACTTTTCCACTTCCCCATTAATTTCTCTTCGTAAGTAATCCTGGCAGTCTTGGTCTTCTCAAAACGCAATACAATTTATTTTCTGTGAAGTAATTTCCATGAAAATCGTGAGATTCCATTTTTAAATTAAAAAGCCGGAGTTTGCCATTATCTGTTGGTTGAGTTTCTGTAATTGAAGTATGTAAGAAAACATACAAGATTTTCTAATTATTATTCTGACATTTTGTATAATGCAACAATGAAAACTCTTCAGTTGTCCTTCAGCTATTACAATGATGTAGAAACGTGTGAAGTAACCCAAACAACTGTAAAAGAAAACAAGGTCTTCGAAGTTATCATAACCGAACTCCTTTTATTCATTATTTTAAACCAGATGAATTTATCAGGAAATTTAAAGATTCTCTCTTTTTTTTTTATAATCAGAAAAAAAGCACTGTTTAAATAATGTGAAGGTGGAGTGCCAAAACAATTGAAGCTAGCAAATGTGAAATAATGCCAACGCTCTCTTCTTTTCTCACAGTGTAACTGAAAAAAGATAAAACTGAAGCACATGATGGAACAGGGAGAAATAGCAGGCAAAATCTGGTAAACAAAGTGGAGTAAAAGAAATGGAGCAATAAGTAAAGAATTCTGAAAACAGTTCTGATCCTTTTAAAAAATGTGTTTGGATTAGTAGCTTTAAATGTGAAATCTGATGATCCCATTAGCACTGGATGCTCTAAAAAGAAGGAAGAAAAGGAAAGCCTATGCTGAATACTTCATTGTGTATGGGATCATTAAAAAGTAGAGACACAAAGAAAAGTCAGTGAAGGGAAAAAGAAGCCATGGCAGGTGAGGCTAATTAAATTTTATATATCAAAATACCTCTCACTAAAGGTAAAAAGGAACGGCCTGATGCTGCCCTATGGTACATAATACTCTCCAATATGCATTTTTAAAGTGTAGGTACTTCCCTGGACATTTCCTTCCTGCACGATATGTGAAGATGAGCAATTATAGGAGATCAACTGTGAACATTCATACTGGAGCAAAACCTTCTGAAAAGCATGTTTATTTATGTATATCTCATATAAGACACCATATCCTGGATTTTATATCTGACTCCTCTTATGGCTAAAATACCATAAAATTTAAATCTTCTGGTAGAAGCCTCAGTTTCTGACAGTGAATTCTAACTTTTGTGCTCAGTAGATGACTATGTCCTGGTCCAGTTCTGGACAATATGCTATCATAAAACCTTTGCAGAGGCCCAAATTAAATTTGCAATCATGATTACTTAGTGTGATTATTCAGTCAGTGTGAGTTCACTTCAGTCACTGGACAAAGAACCCATGTTCCTTTCAAACATGGCTTATCTACAGTTCAACTTTTGGACATGGGCATGACTTGGTTGGATATGACTGGCTGTAGTCAATGGGTTTGATCATCATCCATGCAAACTTGCACAAGTGTTGCTTGTTGCAGTCCTTCTGCCAGTATATCACATTCCTACGGTTTAGATTTGCTCCAGCACACGCATCATACCACCAGCCTCCCCCGGGAATGCCATTGTGTTCCAGTTTAGCGCAGTTTTGAAAGAAATTGTCATTGTCTCTGTCCTTGGTGGTGAACTTCTGGTTGTCATGGAGATAAGCTTCTGTGTCCAAGGTCAAAGCATCAGTGGCGTTGCCTTTGTAAAGACCAACCCTGATTCGGTATTGAGACCCTTCATCTTCAATAAGGAACGGTTCATACTGTCCCCATTTGATTTCCGCATTGAGGTCTACAAGTTTAACTCCAAGAATATATTTTGTGGAGCTGCTTGTTAACTGATGCATATATTCATTTCCTAACCAGTGGTTGTCATAAACAGAGCCAAATCCATATTTGTAATCCTGCCATGTCCTATCAAAGTCGACAGTACTATTCGCTGTAATGTGCTGGATTACTGTCCAGCCACCATCCTGCATGTTGCAAGAGACAACAATTGGGTCGTCCTTTGGTTGGATGATGTAAAGACCATCTCTGGAATTTCCTTTGGAGCGCTGAAAAATCTCAAAACAATCCCTTGGATAGTCTGATTAGGAAGAAAAAAAAAAGTTTAAAAATGAATTTCTGTTCAAGTAGTAAATTTTAGATATTTAGCTCTATCCTTTAGAGTGAGTCAATGATTGCCATCTGACTGGAAACTGACTCTGACTTCACAGCTGGTGGGCACCTAACTCAGCTAAAGAAGGAAGAGTTCAGAGCAGAACATACAGGAAATGTTCAGAAATTCAGAAAAGGGCTTGTTATTCTGTCATACAACAGAAATGTGATTTTCCATTTATGACAGAAATATGGTTGAAAAACCAGAAGTTACGTACAGACCATTCCTTTTCCTTCTGTGTTCTTCCAGCCTGAGTAGTCAGCAAGTTTGCAATTCCATGTGTCGGACCACTGTGTTTAATTACTTGAGCTAGCCTTATCCTCTACAAATAAATTCTTAACCGTCTCTGCCCATGACAAGGAGGTTGGACTAGATGATCTCTAAGGTCCCTTCCAGCCTAGGCCATTCTATGATTCTATGATTTATATTTCAGGCATCTGTAACACCCTTGAATTAAATTCCAGTAAGTGTGACATATGTTCATTGATAAAAGGGAGATATTAAAGCACATTTCTTGCTTATACAAAACTTAAAAACATCTGAGGATTTTCTTAGGAACAGTTCTTGTCACTCAAACTCCACGCTAAATCTTCCCACTGATTTGTGGGCAGAACTACAGTGCTGTGCAGTGCTGAACACCAATCTCAGGAAAATAGGTGGAAGTGCTTTTCTATGCGGGAGGTTGGACTAGATGATCTCTAAGGTCCCTTCCAGCCTATGCCATTCTATGATTCTATGTTATTGCTTATCCAGTAGAGTCAGAGGGTGATAAAAATGCATATAAGGCTTGGGATGACCCTGTCCATTGGGCTGAAATATAAATACCGTGTTTTTTAAATTTAACTTGCTTATAAAGAAACTTCTTGCTATAGTAAATTATCAGTCATCTCTCACATGAAGACATAATGCTCTGCTCTTTACAATTGACCATGAGACTTCTAAGAGCCAGAATATAATTTATTTAAATATACATTTTTGTATGTATGAATTCATATATGGAGAATTCCTTTTGTAGAGAAGGATGTTATTCAGTGTCTTTTCTGTTACTCAGAAATATGTTTATGAATTGAAATCACTCACTTCTCCGTACAGTTGAAAGTCATGTCATTAGAATATGGGATATCTGTAATCTATATTTAATAAAAACTTGACAGTTTTAATATCTCTATGAGAATAATTTCTAGAGATGATCTGTGATGTAAAATAACAGTTCTTCAGACCTATGAAATCCCATGTTCTGTTCTGATAATGACTGGTAGGAATTTGGATACTATATTTAAAACTTATTTTTTTCTTCTGGGAATCAGGGATAATTCAGGAAAAGTATGGCAAGATGTCCTTTTTTTTTCAAAAATTTGCCCCCCCCAAGAATGAAAAATATTTCCAAAGATAAAAATTTGAAATAAAAGCTCAGAAAAAAATTCTTTTCTGCCCAAATCACAGACCAGAGAACATCTGCTCACCCTTTTACTGAACACATTGTTATTCTTTTCCTGAACAGAAGAGCAGAGATTGAACACTTTGGTTAGTGTTATTAAAAAAAAGGCCCCAACTTTCTGGAAAGAGAAGTGTCATGAGTGACTATTTTATCTACTTCTGGTCCTGTAAGGAAATATACTATGCAGTCTTCCTCACAGAATTATTAAATTTCTTCTGTTGCGCCTGGGAAGCATTGTAGGCTTCAATACCTGTCACACTATTAGAAATACTTATCTGGTACCCAGTCTGATTTTATTAATGTCCACTGTGCATCTTTTTCTCATGTCATGTTGTCCTTTAGTTAAATCGTGCTTCTTCCTGTGTAATAAGCCCAGATGGATGGACTGTAAGGACAACTATATTTTTAATCAGCCTTTGTTTTCTTAGAGTAAATTCTGGTAGGATAAATAAATTATGGTAGTATTTAGTGTAAGGTAAGTCTTCTGTTCCTTAATTGTCTTAGTAACTTTTCTGTACCTGTTCACTGCAAATTAATCTTCTAGAATGTGGGTAACATTGCGACACAATATTGTAATGGCCTTATACAATGCCACTGATTGTGTCCAAGTTTTTTGAAAAATGTCTCTGTTGATATATTCTAGGACTGCATTTATTGTATAGTTTCCTTTAATCTAGAGTCTGGTCCTTGGATCTTTGCAACTGGTGAGGTCCTTACCTTGCAGTAAACTCTAGAATTGTATACTTATTACTTAAGAATATTTTTTTTTTTTCTGTGTGATATTTTTATCAGCATTTCTCTACTTCATATTATCATTTTTAGCAGCATAGTCCTATTTTTATATCAGTATACTTACTAAGAATACTGAAAAGCAAATACTTCCATTCTCCCCTTGATTTTGTGGTTCACTTTTCTACCCAAGTCACTGTAATTTTCTTTTCAATCTCTACTGAAATTGTAATGTAATCCTACCTTCTCTGGTAGGATTGTAATGTAATCCTACCTTCTCTGTTCTATTCAGTATTGTATTGTAGGCTTTGTAAAAGTCCACATGGACTAAACCTGTTAAATAGTATTATTCATAGTAACAGTATTGTGTTAAATATAGTCTTTTATATTTGATATTCAGAAGTTTCTTGGTACTTCTAAGCCATTCAGGACAGATTTATAGGAGTATATAGGCTTTCCAAACCTTTTTTTTTTAAGCCTTTCATTACCTAATAGAATTTGCAGCCATGAATAGAATACTTTAAATCTCAATACTATCTGCATGACATTGTGAAATATCCTGAAAGAGCAGAACCATGAGCATGACTCTGTACCCTAGTTAGAACATTCACCTGGTAGACACAGCCTGACTCCAAACTTGATCCCATGATTTTATAGGATGATTAAATGACTTACAGAATTATATCCAAACCAGCAATATACAGTGACACCCTCCTCAGTGAATATTATTAATGCAAAATAGAACACAGATGAGAAAATCACTTAGGCTGATTGTTACAGGATTCACTTGGAAACTGAATTTTATAAACCCTCAAGTGCCATCATTCAGAGGAGGAAAATTAATCAATCCCACTACTCTTTTTGTGTACATTTAACATGGAATCTACTCTGGTAAAAGTGTAGAAAACCTACCAAGCTGAACCTTGCAAGCTAGATAGGCAGAAGGATGCCTCAGTCAGAGGTACCAATGGGATTTAGGTCCTGAGGTGTTAGTTGTAAGCTAGACATGACTATCTAAGAATAAGTCTTCAAATGCCAAAAAATACTTTTAAGGAAAAAAATCTGTTAATTTCTCTTGAATTAGATGGCAGCTGAGCAAGCAGTTTCAAGATTCTGGACTTCAGGGTAGGACATATTCATATTGCAAAGTATTTTTGCAGGGCTAACTTTTAAATACATTGGCTGAAAACGTTACAGCAAAGCAATGGAGTAAAACACAGCGCGCATCCAAATCCCTCTTCTCATGAATACCTTTTTCATTGGTGTTACCCAGTCTCTCATAGCCACTTTGTGGGAGAAGGTGGGCGTTAGCCAAGGCCAGGAACACTTTTGTGCTCACTTGCACAGTGCAATGAGAGAGCAAGAAGAGAATAAATCCTGCTGACACCTTCAACAGCATCATCTTCCTTCTGAGTCAGTCCTCCTGCAGCAATACAAAACCATAACACAGACTGGAATTGGACATGGAAAGATTTATGACTTTTCGTGTGAAGGTCCTGAAGGAGAAAGGTATTGAAGTATCTAGCTTCAGTATAGGGAGTCTCTGCCAAAATTGGCTTCTGCCACCTTTTGGAGGCTTTCCTTTTGCTGATGTCTTATGCCCTATTTCTGACTGGTCATTCCTCTGACATGAAGCACTGTGCTGCGACACTTAAAATGTCTCTCACCTCTGTCACCTTCTCCATGCTGGGTAATGAAACGTAACATGATTTTCTGTGTGACAAAAAGCCATAGAAAGGAATGTAATGACAAAAGATAAAGCATATCTTATATCTATCGGAATTGAATTTTGCTTATTCCCTGAGTCCAAACTGTAGGGAAAGAGAGGCACCAATGGTTGAACTGGCAGAAACAGTAACACTGGCTCTGCTGACTGTCTGTAGTTCAGACAGTACTCAAAGACATGGCTGTCTGAATGCAGGGAATATTTCCATACACTGGAGAACTCATTTCAACACATATGGACTACACTTTTTATGAACTTCCATCTACAGCTTTAAATAATATGTCACAGATTTACACACCCTCCCCAATCTCAATACACAAAGAACAAGAAATTTTCTTCAGCCTCTTCAAAACACACAAGGGTTCAATATATTGAATCAAAACAGTTTTGAGCCTCATTTTGTCCTCCTTTGGGGGTTACACATCTATTAATCCTCTACTCAACATAGCAAGAAGGCTTATGCTATTACTGGAATAAATCTGGGAGTCCTCACTTAGACAAATCCCAGCTGGACTGAAGAGGAATTCCGATACCAACAAAAGCTTAGACTGAATCAGCATAACAAATGCTTCCCATACTCTCAAAGGAGACATTTAATCAGACTCTAGCCAAGCTCTTTTAATTTTTTTTGTATATTTTTTAAGGACTGAGCTCCCCACAGTGGCTTTGACAAAGGCAGAAAATCGATCTAGCAGCTGTTTTGTCGGAGCTTATTTTCTGCCGGCATCAGCACAGAGTCTACAGAGGCCAGTACCCTTCTCCACAGTGGTTTATGTTGCAACAGAGACACATTCCTTAAAAATCTAATAACTTCGCAGCAGATTCAGCAAACAGTTCTCCAAAGCAAAAAAATACTCGGCACATTTTTTTAAAATGTCCAATATGAATCATTGCAATAAAGTTCAGATTTGAGAGTTACATTTTATACCCACCATACAGAAAATGAGCTTTACCTAAAACAAACCAGTAATAATTCTGATTATTAACAAAAAATTTGTTATTTTATGCAAAGCTGGTGATTTGACATGGGGATTGTAATAAACTGGAAAACTACCTTCCATGAAATTCAGCACAGGGTTTCCCTTAGAGAATTTAAGTTCTGCTGTGCCCGCATCTCCCACTATCATGTATGCTTTTCCCTGAAAGTTTCTATTATTGTTGTTATTATTATATTATAAATAACCCACAAGCATCACTAAATTTCAGGAAATCTGTTCTTGGATCTGGAGCTACTTTTTTATCTGTTTTTGTTTTCTTTTAGCATTTTTGACTCAGTCTTTTTTTCTTCCCCCATATTTACTCATTGAAATGAGTTAGAGATCCTTTTATTTCCAGAATAGAACTCGGTATTATAAATTCTTAAGAAAGCAACTGAAGAAAACAGCACTAGGCAGGCACCTTACCTCTTTCAAGTGAAGCTTGGCAAAGAAAAACGCACTCGAATGAGCTCATTCTCTACAGTTGTACTTTGCCTGCTGCTTAAGTCCAGGTGAATAAATCAGCTCCAACATGCTATCTCAAACACAGCAAAATTGCATCTTCATTATTTCTCACCATGCACTTCCTCTGCTGAACTTTGCTCTGACATATTGCACTTGCAAGTAAGTATGTATGAATTGTAAAGTACAAAGTTCTTCCATAATGATTAAAAGAACATTGTGATTAAATTCAATTTCCTTGATTAATAAGAGATGGTGATGGAGAACCATGAAGAGGTTTTAGTTCAGAAGATTATTTATGTTGCATAAATACAGCCAGGCAGATGCTGAAGTTTACTATGTCAGTTTGCAAAGGTGAACTAACTAGCTGCTATACTGCTAGTCACATTTAAAATTGCAGAGAGACAACTTGATAGGAACCAACCAACTATAAACCTTGTTACTTCATGTTTTAACATGAATGAATCAGTAGCAGTTTCTTAGAGCTATAAAAATGGAAAAACATCAAAGGAATGACAAGCTGGTCAACAGGCTTCTATTTTAGTTTATTTGAATTAACAAGAGTTAATTAATTCAGGTCAAAACTGTAGTAAATACATTAATTAATTCTTGTTATATAGCTGAAAGTTGTACTGTCTATCTGCATGGCCTGTAGATGATGTCTAATCTAGAGTCTACCCTTTTCAAGATGAGCCAATACTTAAGCTTTTTGCTCCTTGATCCAGCCTGCAATCCATTTTGATCAGATTTCATCCCTGAAACAAGGCACAATTAAAACTGATGGAGCATTTAAGTCCTGTGCAAGCTCTGCTTGAGGATTTGTACTATGCATAATTTCTGTTCATTAATTTATCCTCAGTGAAAGCACAACTTGCCAGGAATTGTATTTTATGCACAATTAAATAAATACACATAACAAATGTTTTAGAGAAGGTTTGCTTGTAACATTAAAAACTCAGTGATGTTTCTCCTCATTTTTAAAGTACAAGCAATGGTTTTTTTTTTTATGTTGGAAGCCAGAACAGTATCTTTTCCCTGACACTGGTAAGTAGCAGAACTACGGGGAAAAGTTTAACACAGTCTCTCTGCTTTTAGCATTATGCAGCTCAGGGAATTTCTGGTATCTATATGCTTGATATATATAATTTCTGGTTAGTACCAAGCTTTATGAACCTTGGCTAAGGCATGAAAATACTGTATTGTAGCTCATGAAATAATAAAAATGCTTTGAAACGATACAAATCTTGCTGAAATAATACACTAAGAAAGGGAAGGAGAAGGTACCTTTCCACTCTGTCCATGTTGATTCACTCTAGAAAACACCAGTGGTATTTATTGGTAGGTCTCATGTCACCCTGATATAAATTGGGGTGTATCTTTATTTCATGCCTTTGATTCCTACGTGTTTCATCACCGTTCACCTCCTCCTCCATCTTTCAATTTTTCTTTATTTTCTTGCTGTTTGCTTCTCTTTGTTGATTTCCAAACTTTCATCTGAGCTGGCAGAGCAGAAGTGAAGTGGGAAGCATTTAATTAGAAGGGAGAAGAAAGGGCAACAGCACTCATTTACCCATGCTCAGAAAGGCATCTATTTCTGTAGATGAAAACTTTGAAAAATAACAGAAATCATTATGTATCTCTCTCTGCTCTTAAGTGTTTTGAGAATGACTTTTCAGCCTTGAAAATCATGTAATAATCTTAAGGTAGGACTACTCTACATTGGTATGGTTTGGTAGTATACAGATTTCAAAATCATGCATTACTATAATGACTTATTGTTAGCCATGTTTATTAACAGACTTAGTTTCTCATCCCAATGATTGCATATTCCTTCTCTACAATATGTTGAAGTTTTAATTATCCCCTGATTCTGCTCAGCTTTAACTGGCAAGCATTCATCAAAGTTTTTCCAGTGCAAGCTCTCTTATGAGGGAAAGTCTCTTTACAAGTTCTCTATATTTTAACAACTCATGGCACAGCCTTGCAAAGGAAGCATTTGGCAGAAATTAAAAAAACTAACTACTTCATCAAGCTCAGAAGTTAGTTGCAAAGACAACCTGGCTACCACAGTGCAACTAATCAGACTCTCTGCTTAAGGGATATGAAAAATATCCATATCTAACCCATACAAGGAAGCAGTCAGTGCCAGCAAGGGCAAAGCAGTGTTAATTTAACTTCAGTAGTCTGGATGATGATGTCAGTAAGTGCCAATAAGCATAATGGAATCATAGAACTATTTAGGCTGGAAAAGACCTCTAAGATCATTGAGTCCAATTGTTAACCCAGCACTGCCAAGACCACCACTAAACCATGTCCCTGAGCATCACATCTACATGACTTTTAAAACATCTCCAGGTATGGTGACACCATAACTTCCCTGGGCAGCTTGTTCCAATGTTTGACAACCCTTTCGGTGAAGAAATTTTTCATCATATCGAATCTAAACTTCCCCTGGAGCAACTTGAGGCCATTTCCTCATATCCTGTTTGTTACTTGGGAGAAGAGGCTGACACCCACCTCATTACAACCTCCTTTCTGGTAGTTGCAGAGAGCAGTAAGGTCTCCCCTCAGCCTCCTCTTCTCCGGGATGAACATCCCAGTTCCCTCAGCTGCTCTTGATAAGACTTGTGCTTCAGACTTTTCACCAACTTTGTCGCCCTTCTCTAGGCACGCTCCAGCACCTCAATGTCTTTCTTGTTGTGAGGAGCCCAAAAGTGAACTCAGGATTCGAGATGCAGCCTCCCGAGTGTGAAATACAGGGGTAAAAATCCCTTCCCTGGTCCTACTGGCCACACCGTTTCTGATACAGGCCAGGATGCCGTTGGCCTTCTTGGCCACGTGGGCACACTGCTGGCTCATGTTCAGCTGGGTGTCGACCAACAGCCTCAGGGCCTTTTCTGTCAGGCAGCTTTCCAGCCACTTCTTTCCAAGCCTGTAGCATTTCCTGGGGTTGTTGTGACACAAGCGCAGGATGTGGCACTCAACCTTGTTGAACCTTGTTGAACCTCATACATTTGACCTTGGCCCATTGAGTCAACCTGACCAGATCCCTCTTGTAGAGCTTATTCATTTTATATGCTAATGTTTTTATAGAAACAGCAGTAGTCAAATTAACTTCTAGAGGGGCTACAGCCCTTCTAATTTTCTACCAGTGTGACATCCTTGTAGTCCTCCTGAGTTGCCTGCCTCTTCTTCCAAAGGCCATAACCTCTTTTTTTTTCCTAAGTTCCAGCCAAATCCCTCTATCCAGCCAGGCAGTCATCATCTCTGCCATCTGGTCTCTCAGCACATGGGGACACCCTGAACCTGCATCTTTAAGATTTCCTTCTAGAAGAATGTCCAGTCTTCCTGGACTCTATTGCCCTTCAAGATTGCTTCCAAGGGACTCTGTCAACCAGGCTCCTAAACAGGCCAAAGTCCGCCCTCCAGAAGCCCAAGGTGACTGTTCTGCTGACCCTCCTCCTTACTTCTCCAAGAATCAAAACCAGCATCATTCTGTGACTGCTATACCCATGACAGCCTCTGTCACTATGGGAAAGGCTTCGACACTGGCAGCAGCTTTCATACCCAGGGTCTTCAAAGGGCTTGAGATGGGTGATTTATAGCTTTGTATTGTTGCCAGAAACATGTAAAATGGTAACTTTCATGCAATAAACTTGTTCAGCATAACAACAAAAAGACACAAATTCTAACAAAGAAAAACCCATGAAACATAAAATGGCTCGCTGAGTATCTTTCAGATGAGAAGTTTTATGGGTGAACAGCACAAGTGAATGCTTTGGGGAAAAAAAAACCAGCAACAGAACCAAACAACAAAACCAGGCCATAGGAATACTTCTGCAACTTTAACTGACTTTGAATTGCTTTGCAACCTTGTCTAAATGCACTTCAGCATTTTTGTATAGAATCAGTCACAATAAAAATGTTCATAACAGTTTTCACTTGTTCTTGAACTTCTGAGATGGCAAAGGCATATGAAGTACGTGTTTTGCCTGACAATGCGAAAAGCAGTTATTAACTGCTGAAACACACTGCATGTAAGACTACTTTCAATACAGCTTCTAAATCTCTTCATACATTCATTATTTGTGAAATGAACCAAGGTATGTGTTTTTGATTGAATGTAAAACAAAGGCTTCCCTCTTAGAAACATTTAACTTTTCAAATATTCAGCAATATTTTTTTCATATTTTTTCTTCTTTCCAAGATCTGAAGTAAACACTAAAAACGTATTCACGTCTTCCTATTGAACCATAAACTAAACTGTAAATGCGTGCAAACTCAACTGAATTGAAAAAGGTTCACTTCCAACAAAAACACTGAAGTAGGACCTAACTTGAAAAATACATCCAAATGTATTCCAATACTCAGGAAGCTTTGGACACGTCTTGTAAATAACTTTTTGATTCTAAAGGTAGCAGAAATTGTCAGATATAATCATTGCAGTTGAAAAATCTTGGAGAGTATTTGTGTATAATGCAATTTAGGTGGCACCTAAATTAATACGGTAGAATTTGTGATTCTGAAAAAGTACATGAAGCATCATAAGGATTTAAAAAAAAAGGGGGGGGGCAAAAGAAAAAGAAACATAGGCAACCATTTTCTATCTTCTCTTGCTAAGAGTCTGAGAGAGAAACGTTCTTTAAGAGGGGTGGAAATTAATACAGATACTATAACGAAGGAGAAATGACAAACTATTTCTCGTGAAAGAAGGAACCATAGTAAGAGTTCTAAAGGTCAGATTCAAAAGTTCTTAAAAAATTCGAAAGTGAGAAGTTGTGCCAAAGAGTGGAATAAAAGGACAAATTCCTAAGAGTGCCTATATAGGAGTAACACAATAACACACTAGGATAAAATTAGAGGTTAAGATTAAAATGGTTACTATTAGCAAGGGACATAAAAAAGAGACAATTTTTCTGTAAATATATTGGAAATTAAAAAGCCAAACCCCAAAACTTGTTTTTTAATGAGGGAGGAGAGCAAACGGCACAGAATTTATGCCTTTTGTTTTTTATTGCAGACTTTGCAAACAATGATCACATACTTAATAAAATTAATTTTAATGAATGATTTAATGAAGGTGTAGGCTAGTTTAGGTGAAAAATATCTCAAAGGTACTGAAGAAATTAAGTATTTTCAAATTTTCAAAGCAAGGACAGATTAAATTTTACAGGCACTTTATGAACTAGCAGAAGTCCTCCCTGAACCATTCACAGTTAGCTTTTAGAAGTCATGGAGGACTTCACTGGGCATAAAAGAGTAAGATCTTTTAAAAAGGGGAAAAACTAAGAGAAAAAAAGAACAATGAGCTACCTAACTCAGAATATAAGAGAACTAAAAAAGCCACAAGATGGTAAGGTGATGAAAAGCAACCGGTGTAGACTGGTCAATAAAGAAGTCAAACTAGGCTTAGTTCTTCCTGCTACACAGACTCCTCCCTTTCCCATCCTTTAGTCTTTCCTCTAAACATTCCATAGGAAGTTTCACACATTCCCACAGTCCTGTTAGAAGTATCCCATAATAACCCTTAAACAATTCCCAAGTGCCCTTCCCCCTGCATCCCACAGAGAGTCCCCTTTACGCAATTCTTCACTCTGCAAGGAGTTCTGAGAGAGTTTCTTTGGGTTTCACCTCAGGGACAACAGTCTAATGACTTTCCTTTGGCAGTCTGAGGAGCAGCTGGGTCTGTGCCTCCCCATGTGCACTAATTAGGTTAACAAGGGTTCCTCTGCCTGTCTCTGTTCATCTGAACCTCACCAGGCTTCTGCCTTTATCACGACTAATCACACAGTCTAACAGTAAGAGGGTACAGTGACCACAGCTCGTGACTTGGGAAGTTCAAATGGGACATTTGGGCAAGCTTGTTCACCAGAAATAGCGCAGTGTCGGAGGGCTTTCCCAGACAGGCTGGGAAACCTCCATGCTTGGAGGTTTTTAATACTGGCTAGGCACAGCATGGCTGAACTGAGCTACTGTTGGTCATAATCCTGCTCCAAGTGAGGTTGACTAGAGACCACCAAACCAACCAATGCTTCTATCGTCAACTGTCTGGACTTCAGAGACAATAAACTTTAAAAGTACTTAGCACTTCAGGTTTGGTAGAGATTTGGCATATTGTAAAATATGATTCAAACTCAGAGTAATCTTTTAAATGTTAATTATCTAAATATCAGCCATCTTTCAGGATAGTTTCCACTACTACACAAAGACATTCAGTAAAATCAGCAAGATGGAAAATATTTTTCCATCTCAATGTGCCTCAAGTATCTAAAGTAAATAGCAAAATATATTTGCTAAGTACCTGCACATATATTTGATTCAACAGTTGTAGCTAATTATTGCCCCCAAAATTTTTAACAAGTAACGTGCTGATCTTTGATTTGAATCAATTAACTCTACTGTTTAGTTTAAAACATTGTAGCCTAACCTTGTAATACAGGAATCTAAAAATGATTTTCTCATCTGGGACAAGAAGCAGCTGGGAACATTGTCATGGCAACCATCTCATTTCCAAAGAGAGATTCTGTGACTTCTGTTGCTCTCTAGCAACCTCACAGTTGAAGCAGCCTTGCTAAAAAGAAATAAAAAATAAGAATAAAGAGGGGGTTTTCATAACAAATAAAATTCTCAGCTTGATGATGAGCTCAGGGGAAAAACAAACAAAAAAACCCAAACCCAAAACATATCCTGCTGCACTAATTTGTGTCTGTGCAGCTGACTGTGGAATCAATCTCTTCTGGAAATTATGGTTATCACAGATCTCACTGTCTCACACTAACTACTTGATGTATTTTTTTGATCCTGCTGTTTAAGGAAAATGGATAGCAATGTGAATAGCACTCAGGGGGTGGATAGGGTGGGAGCAGAAAAATTTCTGCCAAAACAAGACATTTCACTGCCCACAGTTTTCCCTAGGAGAGAGGCTGAGATCACATCATAAGAATTAGTCAGATTGCTCAATGACTACTGAAAGGTTTTAAGGAACCGTGGTATTAAGAACCTATAATCTAAGAACCTATACAGGCTAGAAAACCTCTAATACCTCTTTAACACACTGAATCTAAAACTTAACCTATAGAATTTAGAAATTAAGGGCAGTCCATGCACAGATCTCAGGGTTATGATTTAAACGCTTGTTTATTTACCCTTGCTTCAGTTTGGTTAGCTTAATGACCTTTCCTTGCTACTGCATTTTAAGCATTTCTGGTTATGGGATACTTGGGCCACAGATGCTGTCCGCTCAGAGGAGGCTGTCTGGAAGTGCTGCAGCAGTACAAGGCCATGCACATGAGAAAAGGATGTTCCTACGGCCCAGGCTAAGAGCTTTTCACCATCCAGTCTCTGCAGCCATCACGTCGAATAGCCATAATGCTGTGTTCAACAGCTGAGACCAATACCCCTGCATTGGCTGGAGAGCGAATGCTAAACTTCCCTTCAAAAGTTACATTGTATAGGAGGGTAAAAGATCTTCACATGCATTTACATGTTTTTCCACAGGTATTTACATAACTTGGCCACACTGGTAATTTTGGTCCATATTTTGTTCATACCATAAAGGACCTAACTGAAGAAAGTAAGCACTGCTAAAAACAGCCCATGCAGGAGAGGCCATTTCACAGTTTAGACTTCTGTTGATAAACTGTATTAATATTCTCAGTAACATGCTATTGTAGAAATACCTAGCTATTCAAATTCCTAACTTGGAACGTAAAAAAAATAATTATTAGGCAGTAGAAGTGTGCAAACATATGATTTATGTAAAGTATAAATACATGAAGAAAGACTAAGCAATGTTAGCACCATTTAAAGAAAAAAAATCTAAGCAGTGCTTAAATCAAGTTGGAAATGTCTTTATAGTCATAATCACTTCTTACAAAGAAGCACATTTGAGAAAGAAGTTTATCTAGTTATAAAAAGGCTGCCAAATTCAAACAATGTGCAAAAGATTAAAAAAAGTGTAAGAAGGTACTGCAGAGCTATAAAGGCACTTGAGCTTCAGAGGGCAAGTTTAGTCCATCATACATAAAAGGTGCATTAACAGCTACAACGTATGCAGGAGAACATGCGGATTTCTTAAGACTTAAGACTAAAAGAGGCAGAATTCTTCAAGTGTATTTCCTTCCTGTGTGATAGTAATGAAGTGGGGAGAAAGCAGCAGGTGACTTTCAGTGTTAGGTACTTGAATTTAAGCTGACATTTTCCATGAGGAGCTGCCCAGGCCTTCTGGACATTTTCTTCTTTTTTTTTATTCTCCCCCCCCCCCCCCCCCCAAAAAAAAATAAATACCGTGAACAGTGCATTTTGCTAAACTTTTGTATTTTCACTGAACTGTGGCTGACTCTGTACAATCTTTCTGATACTCTCCTCAGGGTACACTTCAAGGGGTTGAAAAAAAATTCCACAATAAAATAAACCTCAAACATATTACAAAGAAAGCAGAGCAATTTGATCAGATCTTTCCAGGACAAATGACCTCTCCACCATGACTTAGCTACCTGGTGACAGAAATAATTGGTTGCTACCACTGAACCACTTGAAAGCACAAGTGATGTATACAATTATTTCTGCCAGAACCAGCTGAATAGATTTTGTTCCAGCAATTTCAACAAGACCTTTTTTGTAGTCTTCATAAAAACTAAGGGCAAATAGGAGTGAAAAAAACTTCAGGTAAATACCACATGAAAAGAATTAGCAGCAAAGTAAACAAAAAAAGAGGCAGAATCAAGACCACAATTCAAATTAAAAAAATGAGAGGATTACAAGGCACAATTTCTCAAGAAATCTCTACTAACTGTCTACACATTCGCATGTCTAACGTGCCGAATCCTTACAAAGCTACAGGTATTATTTTTATAAAAGGACCTTTTAATCACGTACCTGCTAACACCACCATAGCTCAAGTCTCATCACTTTTGGTAAATGTGCACTTATTCCACTATAAGCCTGTCTTCTAGTAACTGCTCCACCTCTCATCTGAACTGCTCCTCTTTGTAACAGATAATGTTTACCACTGCAAAAATACAACTTCATTAGGAGGCTTACTCCTGATCTCAAATTTCTTTAGATACTCCTCCTCAGGGTGTTCTACTATCACAGTTAAGAAATTAAATCTCTATTAATACAGTTTATACATTTCCCACCTGCAAAGCTGAAGGAATCTGAACCACAGGTATGAATGGCTGAGAAAATGTTAGGAAAAGAAACCTTCCTCTCCACTACCAAAAACTAGTTCCAAGTTTTATTCTGTTCCAATTCCAGGAATGGGAAGAATTACTCCACGTATTTAACTGCATTCCCCTTGGATCTGTCTGGTAAACAGCAGCCCTGTGCCCTGCACACCACACTAACTATGAGCTTGGACGTCCTATTCTCTCCATTTTGAAGCACAGAGGGAAAGGGTACACCTGTGGGTACCAGAGAGTAAGCAAATCCTTAAAGAATCCAGAAAGCTGCTGAGAAGAACATTCTAACATTTAAAACAGAAAATATCTTTTAAAAACCTTCTTACTTTTTTACTTGCTCTGTTTTCAAATGAGTTTCACCACCTTTTCTATGACTTTTTGATCTTTATATTCAAAGAATCGGTTCAAAATCCAGTTTTGGTTGAAAAATGTCATGAAAGGTTTTCTTTCTGTTGTATATTCACTATCATTTGCCCTTGACTGAATGACAGTCTTTAATTAATTTTTATTCTTATCAGCCATGCAGAACCAAATACATAATAAAAATGAGCTCAACTGTAATCTGGTTTTGTGCATCATCAATAAAAGAGCTAACTAGCCAAGTTCCACTTGCACAGAAAATTACATTGTCATTAAATCTGCATAACCTTATTGGAAATAAAGTATTACACAAGTCACAGCCAGCATAATTTGCATGATTAACCTTGCAATTTCAAAAGCAGACAGGTTTTCCTGAAGAATCAATATATATTATGATAGACGATTCAGAATTCTTTATGGATTCTGATACAATAGAAACAAAAAAAACCCAAACCCAACCTATTTGTGACCTCAAGCAGGTTCCACTAGCTTAACCTGAAAACAGATCAAAACTTAACACTATTCCTACAATATTGATTTTAGCCACAACTTTGTGACTAAAAGCTCCTTGAATGTTCTATTATTTTATGATCTGAATCACCAGATTTTACACTCAGTATCAAGTTCAACATAGTCATTAAGATCCAAAGTCCTGTCTTTACAGACACTGCAATGATGAATGCAGTAAGATTTCTGAAGGTTTGGTTTTTTTCACATTTGATACTCCTTGCTTTTTGGCATTTAAACTGTAATTAAGTGGTTTGTACTTAGTCCACTGGCAGGCCTACATAGTGTCCATTGACACCTACACCAATAGTGGGGGGAACAGGTGGATTGCTTGGTGGCTAGATTACACCAGTTTTGGAAAAACCTTAAATGGGTGCCCAGTTTTTCTTCAGTGACTGAGGAAAAGACTGATGAGCTTGATCTCTTGAATGGTATAGCACTCTTACCCATCTGGAAAGAAACATGGGATCACTGCTTTTTCCTCATTCCCATGGGTAATACGGAAATACAGAAGTCTGTGCTCTCCTCCAAGCTGTGACTGTAGTTACGACAAGGAGACACGGATGAGTCAAGTGGCAACACACCGTCATTTGTTTTCTTTTAATCATTTGTCCATATATGCTAGCACTACTGCCAGTGTTACAGTCACCTAAAAGAGAACATCTCTAGAACATCACAAAAACATTTTTCATCTACAATTATTTTTAAAGTTATTTTTTGCGCATCTTAATCTTTTTGTCAAATCCGCCGTAACAGCAATTGTTAAAATTTCTTCAGCCTTTTATTACCTTGGGTGTCTTTCTCCTTTCAATTATCTACAGCTTCAAGTATCTTACCAAATGAAACACTGCCAGAGAACTTTGCTGGATGTGGGAATATGCTGGTTCACAGTATTAATCTTGTGCAACAGCCATCAATACAATTTCAGATACGCCAAACAACACTCTCCCTCCTCTCCCAGTAACTCCTGGGTGTGGCAGGGAAGTTAGCCTGGGCAAGAAACACCGCCTGTGATGCCAGTGCCTACGCACTCTGTTGTGGAGAGTACAGCAGGCATAGAAGACCTGTGGAGATACAGGTCACAACTAAGCCTGTTGAGCCTGTTAAATAGGATCTTCTGAACGCCTCGTGCACACCTTGTGCTTCGCCTCCCCGAGAACATGCAAAATGTGCCTATGTTTTTTTTTTAACCTTTCTATATACTTGCTTCATAAACCTGCTTTTTTTTTTGAAGTTCAAAATTTTTTCTTTCTGTATTCCTTAGCTCAACAACAGCAGATGTAAACAGTTCTCTTCTCCTTCAGTTCAGTAAATAAGCATAATATATAGCCATATATATCCAGATTTCATTCTGACACTTCAGAATGAAATACATTCATTGCCATTAAGCATTTACTATTATTTGTATTCCATATTGGTTATTTTCGTAGAAGAATTAAGTTTCAAATGAAACAGAAAAACCTTACGAATACAAATTCACCATCTATTAACTATTAATAGCAGCAAGATTAAGGTCAGACATGAAGTCTTAAAAATGAAAGTGAAATCCTTTTGGTGCCTTAAGGTATTGCTATCACTGTCAGCCTGTAAAAATAGGGTCCTTTTATCAAACTGTAAAACAAACTTTGTCCTCTTTGAGCTACTGATCACACAAAACCTTTATGCAATCAAAGGTCCATTAACACCCACCTGGAGATGTTTAAACAGATCTCAGTGATTTAATAGACTTTTTACTAAATTGGAAAGGACTTAAATTGCATAGATTGCTTTGGAAATCTTGACATGTGGTTACTTAAAAGGGTTGCTTTAACAAATATGTATTAATTACTACATATAAATGCTTAATAAAGGTGCTCTTTAAGAAGATTAGTTACTGGATTTTCTTCAGTAAGCTAACAGCCATGTTATTTGAATACCCACTATCCATTACTAAATTTATCCTTACAATTACTTTTGTGAGACAAGCTTCTCATACTTCCTACACAAGAAACTCAAACAAGTTCTAAATGATTTGCACAAAGCCTGACAGTTGCATCAGAACCTAAGGCATTTGATTCTAGACTTTAAAGTCCTCTTCACAAATACAAAGACTTTCTCTTTTGAGCAATACACATCCCATCACAGAGCCATTATAAACCCCACTTTGTCAAAAAGATAAAGAACAACAAATATTTTGTTAAAAACAGTGAGGTGAGATGTCCATACGTTATTTTTTTCCTTGCATGTAAAGACTGTAATTATTTCATCTTTGAAGTACTTCTTTGATGAAATAATTGATAAAATTATTTCAAACTGTTCTAAACACCTTCCAGGCGATCTTAAATGAGTAATAGTTGAAGCAGACTTCAGCAAAATATGTCTCTTCCCTTCAACACAGTCTGTTACAAATTCAGAGTTGCCCACTCATTCAGAATACGGCTAAATGGGCTCTGAAGCTACAAATCCTCTAGATGCAGTGAGCTGATTGTATTACTCATCCTCACTGCCAGAAACAGAGAAGAGTTCCTGCTTCTGAGTGAATGCCTCTCACTTTCTGCTGGCTTTGGTATTTCTTTGATTCTTCTGTGAGCTGATTTAGTTCCCTAAAACGTAACAGAAATCCAGCAGAAATATGGACAAATTCCTTGTTTTAATGAATGGCAAAGCCTGAGAAGTATGAGAGCTTGTGGGCAGAAGGCAGCAGGGTTAACCAGTCCAAGCCAAGGGAACAAGTCTTCCTCCTTTTAGCAATGAGGAAATCAACTTGTCTATAGTCCAAGAAGATTCTGTACATCTTTTATTTCAGTTCTGAGGTATCAGCTGCTTCAACTTACTGTCTGCTTTACATTATCTCAAGTAGCCCCATTAAAGACAGCTATGTTCTTTTTCGAAAATAACGTCAGATCTAATGCAGATGACAGACCACTAAAAATCTGTAAATAAGGGAAAGAAATTAAAATTGAACTATAGCAAAAATAAAGCAGTTATACTAGTAACTGCAATAGGAAAGCTATCAAATAAGCTTTACCTAGTGGTATTTATGATAGTCCAAGACCACATAACATCCTTAACTGACCAAGGTACTCTGCCTAGATCCTCTTTTCTCACTTGACACCCAAGATTCCAGCTCTAAATAAAATAAAATGTTGATACCATTGTAACTACCATTACTTCAGCAGCAGACCAATACACTTCTACAAATCACATTCCCACACAGGTGTCTGAAAAGGAGACAAATAACATATGATTGAGGAAGTAACATTAGACAAGATTTTTGGGCTTGGACTGTCCAGGTAACAGTTTTCTGGGGCACAGTTTTCTGTGAAGGAAGGCAGGAGAGCAGTAGGCTGCATCTGATTTTGCTGCACAAAGAATTTGCCTGGACCTTGATATATCAGTTCTAAGAAAAAGAGAAGTGTTGAATATTTCATACACTCCTTCCAAAGTTCTATTAGGATCCTTACAATTTCTGTCATTTTTTTACTCTGAACTCTTAACAAAGACTTTCATCTTTTCATGGCCCAAAATCTCCATTTTGCCTTAAAGACAGATCAAGATCATGAACAGACGCAACGAAAGAAGGCAGAAATACTGCTGTTCTTACCTTTGTAATAAGGAAAAATGCATCAGTATGATTAATTATGGAACAAACTGTGATTAAAACATAGTTAATGCCATTTGTCAGTCCAATTACTGTTCAACAGAAGTAACTCATGACTTGTACTTCCCAGGACAGCATAGTAACAAAGCTAATTGCTCCATCTTCAAAGAGCTGCTCCCTGTTTCTCCTATGAATTTTTCAGTAAGATGCTGCTAAAAGAGGAGGGCTTTTGAATTTTTTTTTAAGCAAAGGCAACTTGACACTCATTTCAGTAAACCCTTCCAGCAAGAATATCCAAATATCCTCTTGTCTCTATTGGATATATTTTACTTAATATAGAAAACAAAAAGATCATTCAAGCTAAACCATAACAAGACCAAAAATGTGCACCTCACTTCGCAGAGATCGAAATCTTTCACTGTCCAAAAAACATTGGTTTATTTTTTCTTCAACATCTTAAAAGATAATTCTATGAACAAGTACTTATTCTTTTGCAGATTTTATGTTTCACAGCATACTTCTAATTACATATTTGAAGACAATGTCCAGTCCTCCTAAGTGTCTGGCAGAACAAATAAACACATTAGAACTGATTTTGCTTCAGATGTTCTTCATGCCATTTTTGGAATTAGATATACATTACCCGTTCTGCATGGATAATGTCACCTAAGAGGTTAGCGATTGTATAAATGGAAAAAAACAGCATTTATGCTAAACCACCCAACCAGAAGATTTACGCACAGGTGCTAATGGGGTTTGGCAGGTATTACTGTCATTTTAATTTGCAAATGTTCATCTTGTGGAAAACAACTTTTTCAACTTCTATCTGAAGTTACCGGGAGGCTTGAAAAGATACTGCAGTATATACACGCAGGCATGCTCAAAGAACAAAGTTTTGCCAGTGACTTGGCACACCTAGAGACAGCCACATACTTTGGAACGTAACTTAAAAGACAAGTGGGATTTACTTCCCTACTATACTTGTAGGGCAGCTGCTTTAAAAACGTTCCGCATTTGGCCTTAAATCATACTACTGATAAGTAAAACCCATAGCACACAGTAAGAACCAAAACTGTTGCATGTGAGTTAGAGAGGAAAGATCCAAACCAAACGTTTCTCATACCTTGGATTCATATTTAACTTGTCAGAGCTCAAAAGACTTTCTGATGCAGGATACTTTGCTTTCCCCACCCCCAAGAGTTTTTAGCAGAAAGTAGATCAGAATAGAACTAGGTAAGTGGTAAGTGGAAAGTCCTTGAACTAAAGTGTACAGACAGCAAACAACATAAAATGAATTACTTTCTCTGTAACACGTATGACAAACTGATACAGCAAATTACTTAGTGAACTCACAACTCAATTTTGAAAGGAGGATTTGTTCATTCAGCTTAACAGCAGGTCTAAAACATTAAAGCCATCTTAAGACTAAACTCCACTTCTATTATATTTTAATTTTTTTATACATTGTCTTAAGACATCCATTACTTTTCAGCACATCATATAATTTATAATAATTATCTACGTAACAATACAGTTAATTCAGTATCATCAATAACTTTATACAGATAGTATTGAAGCCATGTCCTCTTTTGCTTACTGTCAAGTACAAAACAGCTTATATAGACAAAAAAAAGCTACGCCTCACAGTTGTAGCACACTGTATTTTGTGCCTGATTCAAGTCTGCAGTAGTGGCTTTTTGATCATTCAAGACCAAAGAAACATGATGCCCCAGAACAAACAGCTGTGCAAACTCAGGCTTAGGAGGAAGACTTAACTATCTCCTTTTCCCAGAGCTACTTTTTCCTGCTTTACTGCTGCTACTGCCAGACTTGCTGGAAGATTTTGAGGAGAAAAGTCTTGTCATGAATTCAGAGACATCTGGCAGCTCATGGTTGGAATTCAGCATGTTCATTGACTGCTCCATTTCCTGCAAGCAAAGATTAGATAACTTAATAGCTCAAAACAATACTTGCAGTTTCTAAGGCATCAGTTGAAAGATTGCATCAGAAATATATCAAATTTTCCCAAATACTACTTTACTATTTGTAGTCCTCCAGGGTATATATTGCTACACATTCTTATGCAACCACAGCCAAATGCCCAGCTACACACAGAAACATAAAACCTTAAAGCTAAAAGCACTGGTGTAAGGAAAAAGGTAACCATGTCTTAAGCAGTCTTACAGGGCAACCACCTGACAAAAAAAAAATCTAAAAGAAAAAAATGCCATTACTTATTTTCAGAATTAGTTTCCTCCATTTTAAAATTTAAAATTTTATTTAAATTTTCAGATCCGTGTTCTCATAGATTTCACATTCTTTGGCGTTTTCAAATTAGTATTATTTATGCTAAATCGAGCACATTTTGGAAGCTGTTTGAAGGCATTAGGTATTTTTATTACCCTACTTTGTTAACACCAAGCTACTACTCTACAGCAGCTAAGTTTTCTTCAAAGGCATGACTTTAAAACGAGACCATGTATCCAGCTTAGCTTAATGTAACTTTAGCACAGTGACTCTGTAAGACAAATTAGTATGGTTTAAAACAAACAAACCAACCCTGAAGTACTTTTAAAGCATACAACAGCCCAACTGCACATCTACAATGTGATAATGCTTACAGCAACTGCCAATTTGATATGGGATTGTCACCTTACTCTTCTAGTAACCGTTCAGAATGATACAGCTTTAGCGCATTCAAGGTACAAATGAAGCAAAAACTGTTACAGTGGCCTTTGTTACTATGGCATCTACACCAGCTCTCCTTAAGGCCTCTAGAGCAAGCAATGTTACAAACCGATTAACTTTCTATATAAATTAGTATTGTGCTGATCTCATTAAGAAAAAGGAAGCTGACTTGAAAAATGTAATACAAGCTCCACACCCTCCACAATTAACCTCGAGTTGGTTATACGGACACTTAAGAATTTAATACATGGTCATCCAGAGAAAGACATTACCACTGAGTTCTTAAAAACTACCTTCTCCTATTTTTTAAAGATAATTTAAATTAAAAGCAAGATTCCTTTAACTTAAAACTTCTCCTTAACAAGTCATATCAGTCAGTTAACAAGAACTGAATCATTAGGAATGTAACAGCCTGTCTGTAAGCAGTGTCAGATCCATGAAAAAAGGAATAAGCAATACTTTTTTTAAATTAAATTTCCAAGGGTCAGCTTAGTTTGAAGAGCATGCCACAGATATCTAGCATATCTTCATATCCTGTTTTGAATCAAAACTGAAGCCAAAAGAGCATTACATTGCTCCGATACGCTTTTTATAGGTATTCCTTTAAAAAAAAAAAAAAGAAATACTCAGACACCTATAAAGTACTACTGAAGACAGTGGTCGTTTAGAGGAAAAGGAGTTTAAATTAACCAAACCCTCAAAAAGCAGCCACCCAAAACAAACAAGGAATACTTCTAAAAATAAGAAAAGATTTAGCAAACACCTTGAATCTCCATTTTGTCCTAGCCTTCTGCTATTCGGCATTTTGCATGATGAAAGGATAATAAATCATATTATTTAATGACTACATTAACACTCCATGTTATATACACTATTTTGATATCTGGATTTAACAGTCTTACAAACTGTGTGGTTTAGGTTGATGGATAAGAGAACCCCACATCATACTCTTCTAAACACACCTGATGCTTATTAAATGATGTCTAAATATGAAGTGGTAGATTTAAACACAGTGCATAAATATACTGGAAATTTATAAAAAAAAATCTTTGAGAAATTTTATTTATCTCTTGAAAGAAGCTCTGGGAAACACCACTCAGACTGTAATACTTCCAAAGCTGTGGCAGACAAGTGAATTCTGTGTTGTGCTGTTTAACAGCAAATTAACGAGTCAGAAATGTTGAATTCAATGTTAGAACAGCCACACTGTACTAACTAAATAAACGATGCCCATTAACACGTCTTTAAAAGTTCAGTTTTGTTTTTATTCCTTTTCTGTACCTTAAAATCTCATCTTTGTTCTCTATGTATGCATCAATTGAACATACTCACCCGTCTCATATCAGGATCACTGGTGTTGACAACTTTAGGCAAAAGCACAAATATCAGTAGTGGCAGAACCATCATCATCACCTACGCAGAAAACAGCAAGTACTTCTTCAGCTAACTTGTTGGTCCAGACATTTTCAGACACACCGACATAACGCTTGTAGCTAAACAGCCAGCTACTGCATTCTCAGTCAGTAACCCAGTAACAGGAATCCACTTGTCAGGAAAGAATCCTGATAAGGAAACATTGTTTTAAACAACAGATTTCAAGGTTGAACCATTAAAGTAAATGCTTGTTATCCCTGTCAACTGTTCTAATTACAATCTTGCAATTTGTGGATCTCCACACTACTAGAACATCATGTTGCCCACGGAACCAGACTATGGGCTATTTTCAGAGGACACACGTGGGTGTATAGAGGAGGAGGTCACAGAAAAACTTTATATTTGTAAATATGTAAAACCCAAAGAATTAAAACAATCCTCTCAGAATAGCAAAATGTGCACATCTTTTCTTGACTGTTTTATTCTTGGTATTCTGAAAACCAGCCATATTTGGATCCTTAATACAATTTTAACCTTTGTGTGTTGCTTGTACATACCATAGGGTTCATAAGGAAATCTGTCCATCCCCAAGATTCTCTCTTTATAAAGTATGAAGGAGGTCCAGAAGATTTCATCTGGAGTGGGTATGGCAGCCTGACAACTTCAGAGGTTTTGATGTAGTTCACATATCTTGCTCTAATAAGCAAAATGTAAACAAATAAAAATATATATACAGTATTTAATGGAAAAATAAAGATGTAATAATATTCCAAACAAGGTTTTAATAATAGATTACAAACAAAATTATCTGCTAGGCAGTGTCAGCCAGGCTTCAGTATTCAGAAGCCAATTTCTATCTGCAGTGTACTTTATGGAACCAAATGATACTTTACCTTTTTTCCAGGCTAGCTATTAAACAGGCCGAAAAACCTGATCTGGAAAAAAGACCTGCAGATTAGAAACACCAGAACTATTTGTTCAGATGTGACTTCTGCAAAACTTTTTTTTCTCACCTTGATCATAGCTACGTTTCAAGAGAAGTTACGCCTTTTAACAGGGCAGTGTAGCTTAGAGTTTGCTTGGGACAGACCCCAATTATTTGTATACGAAGTTAACATTATCTCTTCCCTAAGTGCATTTCTTTGCATTAATCAATACTGAATTTCAATCTTTATTACTTTTTAAGGTCTTTCCATAGTTCTTCACTAGTATTCTTTACTTGGGCCTAATATCTAGATAGTTACTTGGTGCTGTCATCCAACTTTGTCACTCTTCACCCATTTTTCATGACTTAGGAATATTTACCTGCTTTGTGCAACTCCAGAGATGACTTCTGCTCGTTAAAAAAGCAATCATTTGTCCCTTCTGATTTCTTCACCAAATATTCATTCATAGAATGTCTTTCCCTCTTTCCATATTACTACAGTTTTCAAAAGCTTTTGAGATTTTCAAGTAGATCTCATCAAAGGTATCTGTTACCACCTGCTGTTTACTCTAAGAACTGCGGTATTATTTTTTCTCTTGCATCTCTGTATTCCTCATTACACTTTCTACCTGTTTGACTGGTAAGACACCAAGCCTACTGCTACTTCGCTTTGCAGACGTATCTTAGCAATTTACTTAAGGTCAAATATGTTACCTCTAGTCCTCAGATACCAAAACAGTGCTAAGTGAGATGTTATATATACTAATGTGTCTGTTTCATCAAATTCCTTCTTGTCCTGGTTTAACCCCAGCCAATAGCTGCTTGCTCATCCCAGTGGGATAGGCAGAATTAGAGAAAGAAAAAAAAAAAGAGCTAAAACTAATGAAAACGTATAACTGAAAAATTCGTAAGATAAGCACTACTTAACCACAACCAAAACATCAGCCTATTATCAGCATTACTCTTACACTAAATCTGAAACACTGCACTGTACCAGCTCCTAGGAAGATTAACTCTATCCCAGTCAAAACCAGGACACTTCCATATTTATTACATATTAATTCTTGCCAATGAGACACTGACTAACAAAGTGTAAAAATTAAAATTTCATACAGTTTGGGCAAAAAATACAAGCACAAATAAACTGTGCTATAAACAGACCACTTGCACTGTTTTCAGTTTGAGATTTCAATTCATAACCTCCCCTAAAAGTACTGCTGCAGCGCATATATCAATGTTTGCACTCCTAAAATGTAACGGCATCTTTTATAAGATACCGTAAAAGACAAACCTGAAGTTGATACTAGGTATGTGCCCGTATAAAGACAAAGTAACTACAAACATATTCATTTAAACAACAATCCCCTTATTTGATAGCATAGATGTTTTTCTGTATCACTTACTGAATAGTGTGCAGTTACAAAACGTACAGTTATAGCTGTCAGGGATAATGTATCTGTTCGTTACATAAAAAAAGCAAATGATGCTACAGAAATACTGCAGGTTGGCAGCTACTAGCATATTCCAGTAACTGTAAGGAGTATCTTTGGGAGGTGTAACAAATCACACAATCACAGAATGTTAGGGGCTGGAAGGGACCTCAAAAGATCATCTAGTCCAGCCCTCCTGCCAGAGCAGGATCACCTAGAGAAGGTCACACAGGAACACGTCCAGGCAGGTTTTGAATGTCTCTAAGAAAGGAGACTCCACAACCTCCCTGGGCAGCCTATGCCAGTGCTCTGTCACCCTCACACTGAAAAAGATTTTCCTAATATTTTTGTGGAACCTCCTATGTTCCAGCTTGTACCCATTACTCCTTGTCCTGTCATTGGACGCTGAGAAAACAGCCTGGCTCCATCCTCCTGACACTCCCCCTTGACGTATTTATGAACATTTATGAGGTCACCCCTCAGCCTCCTGAATCAAAATTTCATTGTGCCAAGTCCTGACAGAACATTTACTAAAAAAGAAAGGAAAAAGGGAAGAAGAGAGGAAAAAACCCCACCATACTGTCAAAAGATAAAGCAGTTAACTGATTTATGTCTAGATAGCTGCATAACAAAATCACAGAATTATAGAATGCTTAAGGATGCAAAGGACCTTGAAGATCATATAGTTCCAACCCCCCTGCTGCGGGCAGGGACACCTCTTTCCCACTAGATCAAGTTGCTCAAAGTCTCATCCAAACTGGCCCTGAACGCTTCCAGGGATGGAGCATCCACAACCTCCTTGGGCAACCTGTTCCAATGTTTCACCACTCTTATGGTGAAGAATTTTTTCATAATATCTAATCTAAATCTACAAAATTAACAAAAGTAAACAAATAGGACTCTTTTTATCCATTTCCTCTTACTGAAGGCAGGAGAGAGGAGGGCGAGCGAGAGGAGGGCAAGCAAAAAAAGGAGGGCGAGCAATCAGGCTTTGAATTTTTAAGACTTGGGCTCCTAGAAGTGATGTTAAAAGATGAAACATACAGTCTAAAATGGAATATCAGGTCTGTAGTACCGTTTACATTACTTCTTATACTGTGTTGTCAGGCATACTCAATAGATCAACAGACAGGCAAATTGGAAAGGCTCACCTCATTTTGCCTTTTGAAGTTATGTCAACTCGCACAGGCTCAAATTTATGAGCAGGGGATATAACTTCCACTACGTAAGATCCTGAAGGTACATCATGAACCACAAAACTTCCATCTGTCCTGAAAAAAACAGTAAGTTCCACTACATTTCAATATGCTCCAGTACACAAAGGAGGGTGTTTTATTTTTTTTTAAAGGAGAAACTGTAATAGTATCACTTTATATATTAAATCCTTAAAATAAAAACAAGCAAAATTTAAATTGCTCAACACTCACTATACCAAGCCCAAGGTCATCAACGCGTGCCACAACAACAGCAGAAGTTACCAGCTACACTGCAGATTTTCTCATGCCCTCAAACTATTGTCTTGCTGGAGGAATAATTTAACAACCAAAGTAAGATTTGAAATTACTAGATTTCAGATGTTTAAGTGATGGCAGAATCAACTTACATCTTCCTTCAGAAATATATACAATGTAGTTTGCTTTGGTTCAGTACTTCTGCTGGAAGCAAAAAAAAATCCCCGAAACTGACATCCTACGTAGTGTGAGTAGTTATGAGAGATGACTTTCAATGCACAGAAATTGCAGTTTCTGCTTTTATTGCAAAATAGAGGTTTTTACTTTTAATTGCTCCCTTTAGGACTAGCCCACACTGGAAAGCTCTTCTATCACAACAATAAGGAAAATAAGAGCTCAGAATATACACACAGAACATGGTTTTAGACTGACTGCTTTTATTTTAAATTATGAAACTACAATATTTGGTGAAAATATTAATAGAAGAATACTTGAAAGCTTCAGCACCAGTTGCCATTGAATTAAAGTACAGAAGCTTGTAGTTTTCCTCCATGCTTCTAGAAGTTTCCAGGAAGAAAATCATAGTGTTCTCTACACTATTGAAATTAATACAGAAGATACCTCTCCCAAAAATAAAACTCAAAGTTAAGACTAAAAAAGTTAAAAAGACGTTTATCACCTAAGGATCTTCCCAGCCCAAAGACAGAACCACACAAACAGAACAGTGTTGGTGAGTTTCACCAACACTTTATGTGTCCATTTGAACCCCTAAGAATGGTTACACTATTGTACAATGTACACAACTAAGGAAGTTTCCCTAAGAATTTCCTTTTAATTTTTCATTCTTTACAATACTATTTCGATAAAAATAAATTACAGGTTTTTTCTAAAGTTTGTACTTCATCTACTGGCATCCAATACTGCTTTCTTAGAAGAAAAAAAAAAATAATCATTTTTATTACACTGTGAATACTAATCAGATTTCCAAAAATGCTTGTTCTAGAGAATGACTCTTGAAATACTCAAAAAGCAACTTTGCTATGTCAAGTAATTATTTTCCTCTTTCTGGTAACTGGAATGACATCCATGTAATACATAATCAAAATGTGCCTGAGAGATGGTGACAAATGCATCTTCTGAAATATTTAAATCTGTCACTGAGAGAGTGAACGACCTTTTTACTGAGCCTGAAATACCAGTTATTTAGGAAAACTACACTTTCTGCTGCCATCCAGAACAGTGCTCATTACAAGTGACAAAAAAATGCCAACCAGTATTAAAGCATTTTTGCTGAAATGTACCATGCTTATAGTAGCACAACATCTACAAGTGTGTTTATCAAACTTATGTAGTACTGCTTTGCTTTGAGTTATATCAATATAATTTGTTATTTCTATAAACAAATGTATCAAATTAATGTGACCAGTAGAGCTTGATATCTAAGTTACAGTCATAAATATGGTATGCTCTTAGCTAGGACTATTTCCTCACATTTCAGACAACTAGAGTTCCAAGCAAGTATTTGGAAACTTAACCAAGACTATCACAGTTATTAAATCAGCTCCTAAATATGATGTTAGGCTCCCAAGACTTAGTTATAGTGGCTTACCAGGTGCTACAGACATGACTTTACAAGTTTTGCAGAATAAAATCTCTCAAGTTTACCTACCAACAGTGCCCAAAGTCAAAGTTCAGTTCAATTTCTATGGCAGATGGAACAAGTGAAAGTTACTGGTATTTACGAGATGGTGTATCTCAATTACATACAAATGTTATCATTTTAATACATAATTTTAAAAAGCAAAGTACTATATTAAAGAAATCGTAAGACGTATGTCACAATTAGCTTCTACTCTTGAAACTATGAGATTAGTTCAATTCCTAATTCCGAAGGCATCTTTGTTGTCTTAGTATCTCTAGATCCTTTGCCAACTTGAACATGTCCACTACCACCTGAGACTGAAAAAGCTAACATGTTTGTTTCTTTACAGCTTCCAAATACATTTGTGTGATCTTCTGAGAAGCAATAAAGCCATATACCTTGCAATGGCCTTCACTGGTACAGCAAAAAAGTTTCTTACAGGTACTGTAATAAGTAACTTTGCCTGTGACTTTCTGCCACCAGCATTTCTCTAGAAAGAGTAAATTCTTAGCAGAGGAGACCGTATTAAAGAAGCAGCAGAATTTGTGCCCACAACGGCCAAGAACAAACGCTGTACTCCAGAATTTAATGCAAAACGTGTTGAGTGTCGGGGTTATTTTGGTGTTCGGTTTGTGATTTTTTTTAACTATAACTCGGCTTCCGTTTTTTGCTCGCTAGAAAGCCGGTGGCTTTGGTCAAGCCCGCAGGAGCCCGACACCACCGCCCACAGTACCACCGCTCTCCGCTGCAGGCCCGGCCACTGCTAAGGCCTTACCAGGCAGGCTCCGAGCCCTGCAATGGAGCCCGCGCGGGACGCGGGATGCTCACCCCGAGGCCGAGCGCTGCGAGGCGGGACAAGGCCGCTCGCTCGCGGG
>NW_009719045.1:1358-1802 GCF_000703405.1 Apaloderma vittatum | reverse complement strand
GAGCCTCCTTCTTCACCAAGCAAAGAAGCTCAAGACACTTAGCCTTTCTCCACAAGCTCCAACCCCCATCCTGGCAGATGTGCTCTGAAGCCTCTCTGGTTCTTCCCCAACCCCAGTTGAAGAGACATTAAAAAATGTGATGCCCACCTACAAGAAAGTCTAGAAAGAACATCTGGGGAACTACAGGTCTGTCAGTGTGACCTCAGTGCCAAGGAAGTTTATGCAGCACAACATCTTAAAGCCATCAGGCAACACATACAAGATAACCAGGTGATCTTCTCCAGTCAGTGTGTGTTTCTGAAAGGTAGGTCCTACTTGACTGATCTGATCTGACAAGGTGACCTGTTTAATGGGTGAGGGGAAACGCGGTGGATATTGGCTAACCGGACTTAAGCAAGCCTTTGACACCATCTTTCACCGAATTCCCCTGCTTAAACTGGCCGC
>NW_009719045.1:0-407 GCF_000703405.1 Apaloderma vittatum | reverse complement strand
TTTAAGGAAACGGGGAGCTGAACCCGAGAACACTGCTGACATAGTCAATAACGATTTAGAACATTCAGCAGATGGAGAAGCAAAGAGAGATGGAGCTCTCCTATGGAACATGACTCCATTCTGTTGGATGAATATCTCTGTAGGCCACCCTGACCATGATGAGCAGGAACAGGTTCACTTGCCTTAAATTTCAACATCAGTTGCCCTTTCAGACGGCCAAAGGAAAGTCCTTTCTAGAAGGTGCCCACATGTGTGACCCTGCCTCTCTGAACTGCTCCATTCTATGATTCTATGATTCTGTGATTCTATGATTCTATGGTTTGAGTCTGCAAGAACTTGAGCATAATTTTGACCATCTCTGGAACCTCAGATGTCGCCAGATGGTTGTATCTGGACCCCTCACTGCT
>NW_009719044.1:0-7689 GCF_000703405.1 Apaloderma vittatum | reverse complement strand
CTCAAGCCTGTCAAGGTCCCTCTGGACGGCACAAATCTGAGGGGAATATGCATTTTACAAAGCCAAAACTAAGCACATACCACCACTACCACAGTATATACCGTCAGTACAGATTTCCCACTTCAAATAACCAGACCAGTTACAGTATCCAGGGAGCCTGTTTCTCAGAGAGGAGGTACTGGAGGAGACAGAAATGAGCACAAACCTGGTAGAAGCTTCTAGTATTAATAAAACAAACAAACTGAGTCTGGCATCCTTTGTGACTTATGCTCTGAGTGCAGAGTTGCATGCAGTGTTTTGCTGCAAATTGCCTTCTGTCATTGTAAAAATGAAAATAAACACTTGAAGAATTGTTCTCATATTCACTCTTCCAATAGCAAATATCAGGCCAAGTTTATCAGCTCTACTAACTTCAGTAAAGATACCCCCAGACTAAATTTCGTTTGCTGACCTTTGTGTCTCTTTAAATTTGGAGTAAATGTTATTAGTTGTGAAGATGACGGACGGAGCCAGACAGGGCAGGCACGTGCTGCGCAAGCCTCTCCACAAAAGTTTTGCTGATACAACACAATCCTGAACTGCAAAACCTCTGCTGGTCTTACAGTCTGCCTTTCTTAAAGAGAAACTGTTACTAATGTGACACTAGATTCAATTGTTCTGTGACAATGAGCACATCTCTCCTAGGAATTAGACCAAACATACATCATGGGCGATCCAAAGCAGCCTTGAATTCTGCTGTGGGTCTAAAAGAAAATAAACCCAAATTAAATCTGCAGGGTAAAAATCCCCCCATCATTCCCACCAGAAGCCTGATTTTCAGGCTCCACTAAAGATCTCTTCAAATCTAGGCAAAAACTACTGAAAACTGAGCAAGCCACACCTGGCTTACAGTCTTCTGGAATGCTCCAATAAGCTGGTAAAGGACAGAAGATAAAAGTGAAGTATTTTCATGAAGTCTCATTAAAAATGTGCCTATCGTGAAAAATGTGTGTATCTTGCTGTGCAGAAAGACACGTACAAAATTGTTGGAACGGATTCTGCCACTTTTTGTGCCCTTGCTGTCTTCTTGGCCTCTGACTTGCCCTCAGGCTTAATAATGAAGTGATTCTATATAATGGGTGGACTAGAGAATTGCATATATATGCTTTGCTTAATTGCCCATTGCATGCTGTGGTTGATCATGCAATAACAATGAATCCATTATAATTAAATCTGGGAATTATTAATTGATTCCATTTACACATACTGTCATCTTCCATAGGAGCTGCAGGAATCTGTTGTCTTTAATGAAATTGCACTAGAAATCTTGGGGACTGTTTGAAGTCATGCAAGACAGAGTTTTACCTGTGCTAGGCATTCCTAGTGAAGATTAGGTAATTAATTTTGTGTATAAATAAAGGCTCAAATGCACATTGTAATCATTAGGTTTGTTTGGCTTTTTAACATCAAAAATTAAGCACTTAACTTGTTTACTGCCTAACTATAGATCGGTTTGTGTGGAGATGTTTATAATGAAATTCAGCAGCAAGGGAGCAATATAAAAACCAAGGAACTGGAACTGATCTCAGGAATAGAAGTTCAGTATTGTCCTAATAATTATTCTGGCAGCTCTATTTGCATGAAACCATGCTTTTTCTGTAGTACTCAATTAAGGTTATTCAGCTGCCTTGATGTGTTTAGAAACAAAACCACTGGCATCCAAATAAGGCTAATAACAAAAATGCAATATGATGTTTCCCATTTCCAGCAAAGGGTAAGAGAACAGATGTTCCTTATGTTGCCATGTTTCACCAGCACAGGGGGGAGCTGAGAAAGTTTGCAATTCATAGTGACAGTGCCATTAAACTAATGTAGTGCAGAATGTGTGCGATGGAAGCATGCAGCTCTGAACAATCTGTTTGGGCACAGAGGAAAGGATGAGGAGAACGAGAATTGACCTTTCAGGTTAAAAAAGAAACACAAACCAACAGAAAATTCGTCTGGCCTCTCTTCCCATATTGTACAGAGCAATCAGCTATTAGATGGGTCTGCTGATGGCATGCCAGGCTCCTTTTGTTGTCTGGCCATCCAGCCCATGCTATTTGCTCCGTCGCCCTTGGCTGAGGTGCAGGAGCGTCATGCCCAGTGCTGCACAGGCAGGCTCTGCTCCTGCAGCTATGAGAGTAACGTTGCTAAAGAGGACAGTCAACAGTGTGAAACAGCTACTCCAGGCTATGAAACGATCCCTTTTTTCTCTTGTAGACAGCACATCTGCCCATCTGTGCTAGGATATGGCATTACCACGGTGTGGGATGGATCAACAGAAGGTGGCAGTGCTCTCAGAAAATTGCCACAGCTTCTCCTGGATCTTCCAGAGCCAGGGTGGCTGCTGGTGTGTGCCACTTTGGCTGCGGTGCAGTCACCGCATGGCCAGGCCCCAAAGCCCAATGCCCCCTTGGTGTGCGGGTGTGCCTCAGGGCCAGCTGGCAAGGCTGGTGGCTGGTGCAAGGAAACAAATCTTCACTGGGATGTTGCTGTCCCCCGGGCAACATGCCTGTCACGCGTAAAGTCACAAAGAAAATCTGCAAAGCAAAAAACACCTCTGATGTGGACCTCACACTCAAGGCCCCCTGCCCCAGCATGCTGAAGCACAGCCTGTGTGGGGAGGCTTTCGGTGGGCTCGGCTGGTGGGACAGCTGTTCAGTCTCCTGTGGTGCTGGGGCCTCAGCAAGAGGAGGTGAAGCCTAGTGGGACAACTAATCCTGAGCCCTAGAACTGCCTGCCCTCCCCAGGGAACAGCTAAGTCCTTCTGGAGCTCTCCCCTAGTCCTCCGTAGGCAGTCCCCCCGCAGCAGCTGAGCAGGGGAAGCATCTCCTGCTGGAAAAGCCCAGGATGTGCTGAGCAAACCATTGAGCAAACATATTGCCCCCAGGGAGATCTCCCCTTCTGAACATGAGTCATCCTAATATCCTGGAGACCTAAACCCAAGAGCAAAATATTGTGTGACACATGGCAGCACATTCTGGGGAGGGGGGACCAAGGAACCACAGACTGGATCCACTCCTTTCAAAGTCTCCACCGGTGCTTGGTTAATAGCTCAGGCGTCGCCACTGGGACAGGCTGGGCCCTAGGGTGGGAAGGCTGCTGGAAGAAACAAAATATCAAGCAAAGGGTAGATCTCCAGCGAGGCAGATGAGATCACCGCCACCAGCAGAGAAGGAGACACACAAAACCAGTGGTCGCCACAGTACAGCGTCAAATGGATCCAATATTGATTTTCTTTTCTACGCACCCTCCTTTGGAAGGCTGTGAGAGCCTGAGCAAGGAGGTTGCACCCCAGTCTGCTCCTGAGCAAGAATCGCCACCTTCGAGGGGTGCTGAGCACTTCCCCAACAACAGCAGGTCCACAGCATTTTGCAGGATCAGACCCTTTGACAGATCTGGAGTATTTGCACTGACCTTCCTCCAAATGTGTCTTGCCTTGGCTCACAATGCCAAAGTAAATAAATAAATAGACTAACAAGCAGAAAAGCCTTTACCGGACATTATTCTGGGCTGATTGGTTGTGAAACTTTACTCAAAACCCCAAAACCACAAAAACTGCCAGTTTTCCAAGCCCTGTGTTTTTCATAGCTCTCATAGCATTCTGAATAGTTTGCATTATTTCAAACATAGAATAAATATACATTTAAACGGGTTGGATTATTGACACAGAAAAAAAAAAAAGAAGAGGCACTTAACTTTGTATTCAATTTCTTTTTCCCATGAAGTGAAATAAGAACTGACACCACTGAATTATGCCTTGAACTTTCACATTTACAAATGCAAATGCTGACAACAGCTGGAATGCCTGCAAATACATTCATACAAAAAAATCATTGAATAGGTGTACTTTAAATTAAAAGCAAATCAAAATTCACCACTTATGTCTCTGTGTCGTTTACTCAGAGAAAGCCTACCGTAACGAAGCCAAGCATTGCCCAGCATCTCACTGCGTATAAACGCCATGTTCTCTAATGTTACCACATCACCATACTTCAGCCAAGCTCAGTAAAATACTTCGGGCTGCAGTTCCCCCTGTTTTACAAATGGAGCTGTATAGAGAGATGTAACTTGGCCAGAACCATTTCTAAGGCAGTTGTAAGGAGTCTCAGCCATGAGTTCTCTGTTCTTGTGTTCTTTGTGGATGGAAATTGGTGGCCACAGACTTACTTCTAAGGCCAGAGGTATGTGGTAACATCCGGACAGGGCATACGTTTGTGTGAAGCACGACGTGCTGCTGCCCATGCCATGCCCTGGCACAACCGCTCGTCTGAGCCCATCCAGGCTGCACAATCAGCCCCTACCCAGGGTCACTCACAGCCACAACACCTCAGGGAAAAAAAAGGTGGTTTTTGAGCTGCTGGTCTCCTATTGGAAAACCAGGCACGGAAGGCGATTTCTCCATCATTCCTTCAGAAATGCTGTTGTATTTCATACAGTCATAATTCCATAAATTCAACACACTGAAATTATGTGCTGAACAATTGCAAAAGGCTACTCGAAGACAGGAGGACCCACACCTGGGAAGGAAAACCAGTCTGTTATATTTAGAGATCCTGCTCTAATGAGTAACCTTATACAGTTATTCAAATACAAATGTCTGGGTAGCTAAAGTGTCATGCGTGATTAAATCTCAGCAACAAATTATGTTAATATTGTTACTTCAAGAACACAAATTAATTAAAAGTTAAAAAATGTAGGCATGTAAATCATGTTGTCTAGAATTTGTATAGACAGTTTCCCTTCTCATACAATAGCTGGATTAATTACTGAAGTTGCAAGACAATGAGAACCCTTATCAAGTAAGGTATTAGAGACTTCCAGAGTCCTCACTAAGTAACTCTCTACTCTTTCTGCACAGAAGTGTGATATGAGGAGATATCCATAGAATCATAGAATGGTTTGGGTGGGATGGGACCTTAAAGATCATCTGGTTCCAACCTCCCCTGCCATGGGCAGGTTGCTCAAAGCCCTGTCCTACCTGGCCTTGAACATTTCCAGCCATGGAGCCTCCACAACGTCTCTGGGCAACCTATTCCAGTTCCTCACTACCTTCACAGTAAAGAATTTCTTCCTAATAGCTAACCTAAAGCTCCTCTCAGCTTGGAACTGCTACCACTCATCCTATCACTACACTCCCTGATAAGGAATCCCTGCCCATCTTTCCTGTAGCCCCCTTTAAGCACTGGAAGGCTGCTGTAAGGACTTCCCAGAGCCTCCTCTTCTCCAGGGTTATCAGCCTCAACAGTCTCAGCCTGTCCTTGCAGGGGATGTCCTCCAACCCCTGATCACCTTCATGGCCTCCACTCGGCTCGCTCCACTCGGCTGGACTAGATGATCTTTTGAGGTCCCTTCCAACCCCTGACATTCTATGCTTCTGTGATTCTTACGCGGGGACAGCATAAGAGCAGGACACGGTACTGCCAGTGAGCTGTCACCAAAGTGGAGGGGAAGAATCACCTCCCTTGACCTGCTATTCATGAAGAAACATCAATAGTATCATGTCCATACTTCTTATACTAATTGCAAGTTTGAGATTATTTAAAGAGCTTTGCTGAAAAATAAAGATCAGTTTAACTTTCAGCACTTGCTCTCTTCCTCAGATAGATAGTATTTGTGCTGTTCTCTGGTTATAGGCAACATAAATTGATCACTATTTTTCAGCTTCAGTTTCTGACCTGTTCCACTTACCTAAACAATTCTCTTAAGAGATGGAAAGTCAGGAATTTACTTTAGTGCTATCTGGATAGGGAAGTGCTTTCCTGAAAGTTTCACTCCTAGTGAAAAAACACTTTCTTTACAGCAGTAATAATTGAACTGCAGAAAGAAAGTAAATGCAAACAACTTCAGTTAAACTTCAGTTGCTGCTTTTTAAACAGTAACAAAAGAAAATCTCTTTCAACTTCAGTTATGCTTTGGGCCTGCAACTGTCCAAGTGGTCACACAAACACCCATCCTTTCTCTAGGACAAGAAGAGTGGCTGCACAGGGTCAGGCACGACCCTGGCACATGGGCACTTCTGTGGCGAACAGGTCGCAGAGATCCCAAGCAGACTCGCTGAAGTTAACACCATTCTGCACAGGTGCCTCTTTCTAGCTGTGCAGGACAAGGGCCTTAAACAGTCTAATAGTCTTCTGAATCAAGTGAAACTGCAACAGACGGCGGAGCCAGGGCTGCTTTCTGCTGAAGAGCCAAATGCCTTCAGGACTGCCTGGGTTTAATACAGAGCATGCAAACAAAAGTCTTTTATTTATTTCTTTGTTCTTCTGAGCTGAGGGAGGGATGCCATTTTTCTTTTCATGCTGCTGCAACATAGTCACCTATTAAAGTTATGGTTGTGCTCATTCCTGGAATTTGTAATGGACAATAATTGTGCCTGTAATAGTAAAATTGCTCTCAGCTAGGTTTTAGCTTTGCTGTGATGTGCTCCCTACTGTCACCCAAATTTTGGGATAATAATGAGGCTGAGTTGCTTTTATCACAGACAATAAAAACTGAATACACAGTATTGCCAGGAAACAAAGTCGAACACTTCCCGTCGGACTATCAAAATGTAATACATATGGGTTAATGAAAAAACAAAGTACTTAGTGATTAATTTGAACATTAATTAAACTCTATATTAAGATACATGTATACAGTAGTGGAAATTAATCCTAGGTCCCTGCATCTCTCTGATTTCACTGAGAAATTACAGCAGCTCAACGGCTCTGGAAGACATCACATGCCTTAAAAGAGATCTGCATTGCATTAGTAAGTGTCATGATGCTTTAAGTAAATCAATTGCTCCAGACCCACCCCTGATTAACAGTCTGGTAGCCCAGTGTTCACCAAATATGTAGAAGGCATACAAAGGCATTGTTCCTAAATATGTTTCAGTCCTTATTTCTAGAGATGATCATATTAATTTCTGCATCTTTACAGCAACCTTACTGACACTAACCTCCACTTTAGCTGCAAAGCTTTTGGACCGAGAATTTGGGAGGCTCACAAAATGGAAGGCTGGCTAGGTCTAGGCTGCAAATTTGAGCTCTCATGTCTTTCCTGATACAAACTAATGGCATTTAATTGGGCTTTTGCATGAAGTGAGATAAGAGCGTGGGAGAACTAGAAGGTAACTATATTTTTTAAAACATTTTGACATCTTTATCAAAGGTTGTGTGCAACCGTCAACACATGGTACTAGAGCCTATAAACAGTAGGAAGCAATAACTCCGAAGTGCTAATACATGCAAGCAGAATGGGCTGCTCAAAAGGTGAAATGCTGCCTAGCTCAGTGGCATAATAATTTTAGCAATCATCCTCCCAGAAAAAAAATAACTAAAAATAGGATTTGACACTGCTTCTATCTGTATCGAGCTTAGCAACCGTAAGAAGAATCCACACTGCACTCCACCTCACCTGAAGTTCATAGCATTCCTGATACTCTCACTGTCATGTCAGTGCTCTTCTTTCCCCAGGTCATTTTAAGCATGAATATGCCATACATAATTCTCATCTAAGCCTATTACAATGGGCTATAATAGAAACAATGGTGAAATGGCTTTGAAATAATGATGAATTGGGCATGTGGCACACGAATGTGTGCTTCATCAGTAAGTGCTTTGTGGACACTCTATGTGTCTGAGGTGAAATCTTACTCGTAGTCCATTATTATTTTTTTCAGCA
>NW_009719043.1:1435-2052 GCF_000703405.1 Apaloderma vittatum | reverse complement strand
CCCTCAGAAACAACGCCATTTCCCCTGAAAATCCACGATTTCTCTCATAAAAATCCACTATTTTCCTCAACAATCCACAATTTCTCTCAGAAACAATACAATTTCCCCTGAAAATCCACAATTTCCCTCAAAAAACCCACTATTACCCTCAAAACCCCACAATTTCCCACCAAAACACCACAATTTCCCCTGAAAACCCAATTTCTCTCAAACAACCTCACTATTTCCTTAAACAATCCACAATTTCCTGCCAAAAGAACACGATTACCCCTGAAAAAACACCATTTCTCTCAAAAAACCTCAAAACGTCTCAAAAACCAAACTATCTCCCTCAACAATCCACAATTTCCCTCAGAAATGACACACTTTCCCCTGAAAAACCACAATTTCCCTCAAAAGCATCCCACTATTTCCCTCAAAACCCCACAATTTCCCACCAATTTCCCCTGAAAACCCACAATTTCTCTCAAAAACCCCACAGTTTCTCTCATAAACCCTCCTATTTCCCTCAAAAATCCACAATTTCCTGCCAAAACAAAACAATCTCTCTCAAAAAACCACAATTTCCCCTCAAAAAACCCCACTTGTCTCAAAAACCCCACTATCTCCCTCAAAAA
>NW_009719043.1:0-727 GCF_000703405.1 Apaloderma vittatum | reverse complement strand
ACAATTTCCCACCAAAACACCACAATTTCCCCTGAAAACCCAATTTCTCTCAAACAACCTCACTATTTCCTTAAACAATCCACAATTTCCTGCCAAAAGAACACGATTACCCCTGAAAAAACACCATTTCTCTCAAAAAAAACCCACAACTTGTCTCAAAAACCAAACTATCTCCCTCAACAATCCACAATTTCCCTCAGAAATGACACACTTTCCCCTGAAAAACCACAATTTCCCTCAAAAGCATCCCACTATTTCCCTCAAAACCCCACAATTTCCCACCAATTTCCCCTGAAAACCCACAATTTCTCTCAAAAACCCCACAGTTTCTCTCATAAACCCTCCTATTTCCCTCAAAAATCCACAATTTCCTGCCAAAACAAAACAATCTCTCTCAAAAAACCACAATTTCCCCTCAAAAAACCCCACTTGTCTCAAAAACCCCACTATCTCCCTCAAAAACCCACAACTTCCCTCAGAAGCAACGCAATTTCCACTGAAAAAACACAATTTCTCTTAAAAAAACCCCACAACTTGTCTCAAAAATCCACTATTTCCCTCAGAAACAACGCAATTTCCACTGAAAAAACACGATTCTTCTCATAAAACCCCCCTATTTCCCTCTGAAATCCACAATTTCCTACTAAAACCCCACAATTTCCCCTGAAAACCCCCAATTTATCTCAAAAAACCCATTATTTGCCTCAACAATCCACAACTTCCCGCC
>NW_009719042.1:0-9804 GCF_000703405.1 Apaloderma vittatum | reverse complement strand
TCACCGGCAGGCCACTAGAACATCTCCCTGGAGCCTTCTCCAGACTGAACAAGCCCAACTCTCAGCCTGTCCTCGCAGCAGAGCTGCTCCAGCCCTCTGACCATCTTTGTGGAACCCCGCTCCAACAGGTCCGTGTCCTTCTGGTGCTGGGGGCTCCAGAGCTGGATGCAGAACCGCAGGTGAGGTCTCAGAGGAGCGGAATCCTTACCCTGGCCCTGCTGGCCACGCTGCTCTGGACGCAGCCCAGGGCACAGTTGGCTTTTCTGGGCGGCCAGCACACATTGCTGGCTTGTCTTGAGCGTCTCCTCAACCAGCACCCCCGAATCCTTCCCCGCAGGGCTGCTCTTTGCCCGCTTGTTGCCCAGTTTGTGCTTGGGATTGCCCCAACCCAGGGGCAGGACCTTGCCCTTGGCCTTGTTGATGCTCTCACAGCCCCACCTCTCCAGCCTGCCCAGGTCCCTCTGGGTGACATCCCTTCCCTCCGGCGTGTCGGCTGCCCCACACAGCTCCGTGTTGTTGATAAACTGGCCAAGGGAGCCCTTGATCCCGGTGTCCTTGTCACTGACAAAACTTACGCAGCCCCAGTACCAACCGCTGAGGAGCGTCGCTCATCACGGGTCTCCGCTCGGCCATCGAGCCATTGACTGCGACTCTGTGAGCGCAACCATCCGACCACTTCCTTATCCACCGCGTGGTCCGTTTGTCAAATCTCTGCATTTCCAGTTGGGAGACAGGGATGCTGTGTGGGACAGCATCACGTGCTTTGCACGAGCCCAGGTTAGATGATGCCCGTGGCTCCTCCAGCGTGTGTCTTCTTTAATTTCCCTCTTCACCCCTCTCTTGTGTTTGCTGAAGACCTTAAGCTGGTTTGGGAGCGAGCGGTGCTCAGGCGGAGTTTCCAGTCTGGCCTTTGGTTCATGATCTGTCCCCACTGTGCAAGTGGCAGTCGTTTTGGGGGTGTAAGGAAGGAGACACCTCTGTGCCATAGAATAAAAATAACATGGGCTTGGATCCCTGAGCTGAGATTTGGGGAAGAAGAGGACAAGGTCCCTGGACGCAGGAGGGCCCGGACAGGTCCCACGGAATCCCAGCCGGCAGTGGGGTCCTTGGGGCAGGTCTCATTCTGATTTTTAGCCACTGGTGTGGGCACTGGTGCCCGTTGATGCTGGGCTGCGGCCTTAGGGGCCGTGGGTGTGCCACTGGGTGCAACGGGCTCCCAGCTGGGATTTTCCGTGGCTCCATCCTCTCCACGGCTCTTTTTGGGGACCGTTGGCTTGGGGTGCCCCAGCTCCATCGCCCATCCTGCCTCAGAGCGTCCTGATTTTCCAGCTCCAGCATAACAATATAATAATTTTCCAAGCTAGCAGCCTCCCGTCTCACCGGATCATCACGTCTGCAGGTGAGGTGATGTTTGGCGCAGCATCCTCGGCCAACGTGGTGCCTGGACGTGCTGCGGTGTCTCCTCTCCAAGGCTGGACCAGGGTTTGCTGCTCCCATGACCATCCTTAGGCTTGGAGAGGAGGAAAAACCTTACGCTGGGCACCGCTGCCGCTCCACTGGGTGGATTTGGGTCTGTGGAGCCAAGCGGGGCGACGCGACAGCAAAGACGGGGTCATCAGCGGCGCGGGGCTCACCTGCAGAGTGAGAGGTGTTGGTGTTGGTCCCCTTTTGGGAGTGGGGTGCTGGGGAGAGGGCGTGTGGCGGCACCCCCTGTGCACCTTGTACTGTCTTTCTGGAGGCTTGGAGCGGGGAGCTGGTGTTTTCTTTAGAGAGCTTCAGGAGCCCTCTGAATGTTTTCCAAAAGAGAAGCCTGAGGCTCCAACGATGTCTCTTTTGTTCCTCAGCGGCTTGAGTCCAGCAAATGACAGCGGAGCCAAAAAGAAGAAAAAGAAACCCAAACGGAAGAAAGAGAAAGGAGGAGATCAGCCCGACCAGGCTCAGGATCAGGCAGTGAAGGTGACCGACCCCTTCCCGGAGCCGCGGCCCTACAGAGCAGCCCCGTCCTGCACCTCTTCACGGTAGCTCAGGGCAAGGAAAGAGTCACTCAGTCCTGGTTTTAGGCACTTGGCTGCTTGAAAATTGTAAGGTTTGGAGTCATTTCCCAGCCTGGCTCTGTGCATGGGAATTCCTGTTGCTGCAGGAGGCGTCTCTGGGGTAAACACCGGCCTTGGCTGGTATCCCCGGCGGTTCCCGTGTCGTGGTGAGAGGCTTGGGCTGTCCAAGCTCTTCTTTGCAGACACGAGCTGCCTCCTCGCAGGCAGGAAACTGCCACGCTGCCAGCACAAGGAAAGCATTTTCCTCTTCTTGGGCAACATCCGATGTTGTTGATTTTTGCTTGATTAACATAAGAACAGCAGCTGGGCCAGAGCAAGGTCTGGCTTACCCCGCCCCCCCGGGCCGCGGCGGGGGGGAGCCAGAGTGTGGGATGTGCGAGGTTTGTCCCTCCCGGTGCTGGCAGTCACCCCTTTTGTCCCTTGAAACCAGGTCTAGGTGTGTGGTGCGTGGCTGGTAGAAGGTTTCATCCGTCTTGTAGAGATTTACAAGAGGATCCAGGCTGAGAAGGGACTCTCCTGCCCGCTCTCTCCTTCTGGCAGTGCCCCAAGGCAGGGTCAGCCCCAGGTTCCCCTGATGAGGGGCTGAAATACAGACCTGGTGACTCAGCTTACTCATTTGGCCTTTCCGCCCTCCTTTTCTGCCTTCAGGTGAACTCTTTACCTGCTGAGAGGATCCAGGAGATTCAAAAAGCCATCGAGCTCTTCTCAGTAGGTCAAGGCCCTGCCAAAACCATGGAAGAAGCCAGCAAGAGGAGCTACCAGTTCTGGGACACGCAGCCCGTGCCCAAGCTAGGTACGTACGTACAGCCTGTCGCCGTTTCGTGCTCCTTGGGACAAGCCTCATGCTCTCCAGGCTGCTCAAAGAAGCCCAGGAGAAGGTCTCTGGCCAGCAAGCAAGTCCCTGGACGGCATCTCAGTGTTTCAAAGGTATCGGTGACGCTTGTCCAGCGTTCAGCATCACGGACGGAGCAGCCATCCCCGCCACTGGGGCGGGTCGAGAGGGACGAGGAGCCGTTTCAGACATCCCAGTTGACGCCTCCTGCATTTGGGCATCACTTAATCTCTGTCTTCAGCCCTTGAATTGGGTCTCCACAGCCCCTCCGTGGCCAAGTTTCATGCAGGATGTTGCCACTGTTCCTCTTGCCAAGGCCAGGAGGACTTGGAGCTGACCAGCTCTCCCCTTTCTAGGGGTTGAGAATGAGGCCAAGCCTGTATTTTCTAGATTTTCCCAAAGTTTGTCCTGACTTCAAACTGGCTGCTCAGTACTTTCCTTCATGGGGTTGTGTCTCGCTGCAGACGCACGGATTTGATTCCCTTTTCCTGCCGTCAGCACCAGCCTGAGGTTTTCTTTGGTCTCAAAGACTGTTCTCTGGGAGCAATGGTCTCAGTTTTATGCTGAGAAAATCCTCATGGGAGGTTTTAGTGAGGTGGGGATCGGTCTTCTCCCAAGTACTAAGTGACAGGACAAGAGGAAACGGCCTCAAGTTGCACCAGGGGAGGTTTAGGTTGGACATTAGGAAAAATTTCTTCACCGAAAGAGTTGTCAAACCCTGGCACAGGCTGCCCAGGGCAGAAATGGAGTCCCCATCCCTGGAGGGATTTAAAAGCCGGGGAGATGTGGTGCTCAGGGACAGGGTTTAAGGTGGACCTGTCACTGCTGGGTTTTAACAGCTGGACTCAGTTCTTTTAAAGGTTTTTTCCAACCCAAAACGATTCCATAGCCGGGGCGTGGGTCTATGTGAGACGGCAAAGCCCGACCTCACATTTGCCCTTTTTCCCCGAGGATTCTGGCCGTGACAGCAGCATTCCTGGTCAAGTAGACCCTGGAGGAAGGGTGGGAAGTATCTCCTGGGGAAGGAGAAGCACAAACTCCTCCCTGCCTGCTGGCTGTGCTCGGGCTGCCGGCCACTCACCGCGTCCCAGCATCTCCTGTGGCCCTTGCTCGGGTCGGGTCGCGGAAGCGCTGTGAGGATTTTGAGAGGGGCTGGGTTTCAGGGTGTTAAAGCAGAGACAAGTGCCAGGGGTGAGCGTTTCTGGAAGCTGCCTTGGGTGGGCCTGATGGGGGCAGTTCTCGCTCTGGGCTTTTCTTCACTTTGCCATTGCCTGGAAACCTTTTCAATCCCTTTTTAAGGGAATTCCTAATTAGCGTGGCTTGCTTCTCCTGGCAGCCCTCGAGTGTTGACATCCTCGAGAAAGCTGGTGCTTGAATCGACGTCTCTTGGCTGAATCCACGGGGCTTCAGGAGTCAGTGTTTTCTCAACAAAAGTCATCTTGTTTGCCGCAGCTCTTCTTTTAAGGGCCGTGAGAAGGAAAAAGTGACTCTTGCCAAATGGCAGGGGCCAGGGCTGGCAGGGAGAGAGCCACCGGCTGACGGGGCGGCTCTTTGGAAAACGCCGGGGCTGTGGGGCTGGGGAAGGACGAGGTGTCGCGCGTGGACCTGGAGGACACAGCTCGGTTTGGTGGCTTCCTCTCTGCTGCCCCATCGCTTCCACCGTCGCCCCTGAAAGAGGAGTTTGGTTTTCTGCCCCCGTGTCATGTTGAACAACCCGGGTGGGTGAAGTGGGTGCTCGTGCCGGGGACCTGGGGTGGGAGACGTGAGGCACGTTGGTCACCAGATCGAGGTGTCGCGCAGGCTTGGCCTCAAACGGGAGAGACCATCTTCACAGCTCTTCCTCTTCCAGGAGAAGTGGTCAACACCCACGGGCCCGTTGAGCCGGACAAAGACAATATCCGTCAGGAGCCATATACCTTGCCTCAGGGCTTCACCTGGGACGCCCTGGACCTTGGGGACAGAGGCGTGGTGAGTACCAGCAGCTCGGCAGGTCCACGCTTGGGCTGCCCAGCGTGGTTTTGGGAACAGGAACGTGTCCTTCACCACACCGGGCAACTCTCCAGCTTGCTGGTCACGCCATCTCCTTGGGGTTAGACGGGTCTGACATCCCCCAGCGTGCAGTTCCCTCTCACCCACCCCGTGTCAGCCAGGTTGGCCTGGTTTCTGCACGGGGATGTAAGGATGCCTGAAGCCAGGAATTTTCCCTTCAGGAAGACCCTCCAGACCATCACCCATCTCCCTGGGAGGTGACCCGAGGGCAGCAGTGTCCTGCTGCTTGCCCTGCCCCGCAGCGGCTCCGCTTTAGGAGCCCAGAGCAGGGACACAGCTGCACGTGGCTCCTATGGCTGTGGCCACATGAAAAGCGTTCAGGGTCCCGACTCCGGGCAGCTGGGGCGTGTGATGGCTGAACGACTCTCTTTGACCTGCTGGGTCTCTCCTGCTTTAGCTGAAGGAGCTGTACACGCTTCTGAATGAGAACTACGTGGAGGATGACGACAACATGTTCCGGTTCGATTACTCTCCCGAGTTCCTGCTGTGGTGAGTGGCACCACGGCTGCAGAGGGGAGGGTGTCAGATGCTGGCAAGCCTGATCCCGGTGACAGCGCTGCAGCTGCCTTTGCTTATCCCAAAAGATTTTCTTCCCAAAATCTCCCTTCCCCATCTGTCACCACGTCCCAGGTACACTGTGAAAGAGGTCTCCTGCCAAGCCTTGCCTGCCTCGGGCTTCTTTGAGATATGGGAGCCTACAACTAGATTATCTTTTTTTTCCTCCTCTTTGGTTTGATCCCTCAAGTGTTTGTAAAAATCCACGGAGCTGAGGAACTTCCCAGTGCCCGGAGCTGTAGGATGAAGGTGGCTGCCAAGTAACGTTGCCAGCAATAACACTGGGAGACCTGTTGGAGCTCGTGTTTCCTCGGGGCATCCGTGAATCGAGGAATATGACTTTCCTGCCGTGTCGCTAGCAAGAACTAAACCTTGGCCATGGAATTGCCCTGGATCCGGGCAGTCCTGCCTTGTCGCAGCACTGTCACCCTCCCCTCCTCCTGCCTGCAAACCCGTGGCCGTGTCACACTGTCGGAGGTGTCCCGGGGCAGGGTGGGGAGGCAGGAGCGGGTCCCCTTGGGGACCTTTGACGGGACGTGACTTCTGAAACGTGTTTTCTTCTCCAGGGCGCTGCGTCCTCCGGGCTGGTTGCCCCAGTGGCACTGCGGAGTCAGGGTTGTCTCCAGCAAGAAGCTCGTTGGGTTTATCAGCGCGATTCCGGCCACAATCCACATCTACGACACGTGAGTGCTGCCGCTCGGCTGCGTTTCTCACCCCTCGGTGGCGTGTGGGGCTCTCCTGGAAGCGCTGAGGAGATCTGGCTGCCTTGGCCTCCCCGACCAGCTGTTCAGCCATGGAAATGCTTCGCTTGCTCGGGAGAGAGGATGGGGGATATTTAAGGTGGGCAGTGAAGTTCTGCACGAGGACAGCTTGTGGAGGCTTTTTTCCTCAATGAGTAAAGTGAGCTTAAAGCTCTGTCCTACCAAAGTCCTCCAGAGCTGGATGGAGACCGTTTTCCCTGGGAAAACCTTGAGTAACGGCTTAAAGGAGAGTTCTCCAAACCCAGCCCTTGGCTTTCCCCGGTGCTTTGACTCCTCTTTCTCTTGAAGGGGCTGGAGGTAACATGCCCAGGGCGTTGGACCCATCCTCCCAGGTCAGGACGGTTGGGTCTCACGCTCTGCATTGTTTTCTTTCCCAAAGGGAGAAGAAGATGGTCGAGATAAACTTCCTGTGCGTCCACAAAAAGTTGCGCTCGAAACGGGTGGCTCCGGTCCTGATCCGCGAGATCACGCGGCGGGTTCATCTGGAGGGGATCTTTCAGGCTGTTTACACCGCGGGAGTGGTGCTGCCGAAGCCTGTGGGGACTTGCAGGTGAGGGCCCAGGCTTCTCCAAACAGGTTTCGATTCTGATTTTGCTCTGCAGACCTTCCCTTGCCAAGATCCCCTTTTAGCAGGTATGGGATTCCTTGGGACAGAGGAAATTGCTTCCAGCCCGCTTTTCTTCTCCCCACACCGTCCTTCCAGAATGAAATCCAGTAGCTTTGCTGCTGATACACCACAAGCCAGGCAACTTGCTGCAGTTTAAATGCTTCGGGACACCCTCGTTTTTCTCAGAGGGAGCTTCTGGCCTCTTTGGAGCTGGCGCGATGTTCTCGCTTGCCCTCTTGTACCCGTGTGGGACCCGTCGCGCTGCCCAGGAACGAGTCTCCCACCACGACTGTGTTTTTCTGCAGGTATTGGCACCGGTCCCTGAATCCACGGAAACTCATCGAGGTCAAATTTTCCCACCTGAGCAGGAACATGACTATGCAACGTACCATGAAGCTTTACCGGTTGCCCGAGGTGGGTGCCAGTCGGGGCAGAATTGCTCGGTGCTGAGTGAGGGGTGAGGCTGCAAACTGGAGACGCAAACATCTCAGCCAAGGTCGAGTCCTCTGCCTGGAGACCTGGGATTTGTTCCGTGTAGTAAATGACTCTTGTCAAGCCATTGTGCTTTATTTAATCTTTATTTATTTTTGCCCGCATTACCTGCGTTTTAAGAGCAAGTTCTTGCAGCTAGAGGACCCTGTGAGCTTTTGTTTCGTGGTGAGTCATATCCTGCCCTCCTGGTAAAACGAGAATGCAGGTATGACAGCCTTCATCTGTCCAAAGTCAGCCTCGGAGTGACCTTGAATTGGGTTAGTCCCTCAGCCTCCAGTCAAACCGATCGCTCCTGTCACTGCAGTTGTCCTCCTGGGGAAGTTCCCCAGCTGGATATGGGAGAGAAAAAAAACCAAACAGCAAAGCATTAAAATTGCCACCTCCTTCCCTGACCTTGTTGGCTTCCTTCTGCTGGTGAGAGCTGCCCGTTCCACGCTGGCACTGGGCTCCTGCCTCCTGCCACGACTGTGATTTTGCACCTTCTGGTTTTTGGTGCAGCAACCCAAAACACAGCCCATACTGCCTGGTCTGGGCTTGACTGGGCAATCCCAACCTGAGATTAGCACTTGAGCCCGACTGGAAGTAACCTCAGGCGGTTCCTTGCTGTTCCTGGGGCACGTCTCTGGATCTGGAAGGAAACAGAGGTCTCGTGTCTTGTAGGAGGCTGCTTCCAGCAGGACTTGACCTGGCCCTGGGGCTTTGGGACCCACTGAGATTCTCTGTGGTCACAGCCGGTCGCATCCATCCTTCAAGCCAGGCTCGGGGGAAGAGTGTTGGGTTGTGGGGTTGGAAATGGGCTGATCCAAGCAGAGAGCGTCTCCGTGCCGCTCGTCGGGGGGCCCTTGGGTGATTAAAGCCAGTGCGAATGGTTTGTCCTGCTCTCTGTAGACTCCCAAGACTCCCGGTTTGCGGCCGATGGAGCACAGGGATATCTCCGCCGTGCACAAGCTCTTGACCGAGTATCTGAAGCAGTTCCACCTGACACCCGTGATGAGCCGAGAGGAGGTGGAGCACTGGTTCTTACCTCAGGAGAACATCATCGACACCTTCGTGGTAGAGGTGAGGGAGCAGGAGCAAGCGAGGGGGTGTTTTCCTGGGTTTCTGCCTCTGCTGGAAGAGTGCAATGAGCTGTGAAAGCAACTGGGAAATGAGAAGCTCTTCCAGGGTGGGAGGTTTGAGCTGCTGGAGGCTGGTGTCTCTCCATCCTGAGCTGCCCCGAGTCCCCTCACAGGGAAACCCACACATGGCTCTGACTGGCAAAGCCTCCCCAAGGCTCCGGTCGGGTTTTATCCCGGCTGTGACACTCGCTTGTGCCTTCCAGAGCGCCCCAGGGGAGGTGACGGACTTCCTGAGCTTCTACACGCTGCCCTCCACCATCATGAACCACCCGACTCACAAGAGCCTGAAAGCTGCTTACTCCTTCTACAACGTTCACACCAAGACGCCTCTCATCGACCTCATGAGTGACGCTCTCATACTTGCCAAGTCGGTGAGCGGCGGCGAGGCACCCTCGGATTTGTGGGGAGGGCCAACCGTGGGGCGTTTGGGCTTGTACGAGCCCAAATCCTAAAGGATCTGCTGCCCAGGAGAGGGATTTGGGTGGCCTGCGCTGAGTTCAGGCGCTCTGCTCATGTCTTACACGAGGTGTTGCTGTAAGTCTGTAGCATTTGAAGTGAGGGTGGGTTTGCCGGTGCTGAGATCTTCCCTGGTGGCCTCAGTCCCTTCTTCTGAGGGTGCTGAGCTGGGTGGGAGAGGGGGAGGCAGCTCATGGGTGGGAGGAACTCGCCAGCATGTAAGTGGGGGGAGCTGACGGCTTCGTGTCTTGCCCGTACAGAAAGGATTCGACGTCTTCAATGCACTGGATCTCATGGAAAACAAAACCTTCCTGGAGAAGCTGAAGTTTGGAATCGGGGACGGGAACCTGCAGTATTACCTGTACAATTGGAAGTGTCCCAGCATGGCACCAGAGAAGGTCAGTGCCTCGGCGTGGCAGGCTCTGCCAGCGCGCGGGCTCTCCCCTCGGTGAGATGAGTTTGCCGGCACCTCGCCATCGCCTTGCCCGAGGCTGGTTTTAGGCAGCACCCTCTTACTTTAGTGCTTTATCTCCACCCTGAAGTTGTGGTTCAGCGTCCGTCTGGTCCTTGGCACCTCGGAGAGGCCTTGTTTCCCTTGATGGAGTGTGCTAAGCCAGGCCTTAAACCAGGCTTGCTCTGCCACCGAGCATTTCAGAAAGCTCCAGGAGGTTGCCGAGAGGTTTGGGCGATCCTTTTTCTGGCTGGGATGACTGGCGGGTCAGAGAGAGCCTGGTGCCCGTTGCTGCTCCCCGGCTGTGGGGCTGCGTGTGGCTCCGGTGGGTCAGAGCATCTGGAGACCCGTCCCAGGCTCTTGGGAAGCAACTTCTCCTGAACCTGTTATTAGCTTAGAAAAAGCCTTGTCTCCTAAATTAAGGCTGTC
>NW_009719041.1:0-8552 GCF_000703405.1 Apaloderma vittatum | reverse complement strand
AGGTGGGGTCTCACGAGAGTGGAGTAGTGGGACCCGGCCATGGTGCTGCTCCATCACTGGCACGTGTTGGTACCTTCAGCCTGACTCCAGTCTGCTGGGATCCCCCGGTCAGAGGATGGCAGGATAACTCAGGTTGTGAGGGACCTTCTGCTCATGGCAAGGGCAGCTCCAGGGTCAGACCACGTGCAGGGCTTTGTTCAGTTGAGTCTTGAAAATCTCCAAGGATGGAGATTTCATTACCTGCTCGTAGTGGAACAGTTTTTTCTTTATACTCAACCTGAAGTATCAGTGGTGGCAGCAGGGCCATGATGATCAAGAACCTCTCAAGCAGGTCTCCTTGGCCCTCATTGTGAGAAGAGAACGAAGATGGCAATCCCAAGGAGCACCACCACCACGACCTCTCCTGGGAAAGCCCCCTTGGCACCGGCAGCAGCCCCAAAGGACACAGGAAAGGAGCCCTTCCAGTTAAAGTGTGTCCCAGGCTGCTTCTTGCAAATTTGGGTACCACACGTTTGGTCTGTCCGGCTGAATAACATGATGCTGTTATAAAGGTTTGTGTCTGTTTGCAGAGGACACACCACGGTTCCCACTATCCTTCCTTTTCTGCTTCACAGACTCTCACTGTCTCTCTCTTTGCTTGGGAATAACAGCATCATCATTGCTCTCCCCCTTCCCTCTCTCCTGTCCCACACGTCCTCTGCTCCTTGGGCACAACTTATCCTTTCGTGTAGAGATGGCCCAACCGATACCCACGTCATGAAGCACCCAATTACTCTCCACTTATATTTAGCTTGGAAATCTGTTCCTTCCATTCCAGGACTTGTCTGGGCAAAGCCCAAGCACGGGACCCAACTGCACGAGTTGGTCAAACAAATGCTTGTTTTGCAAATCTGGACTTCCCAGGATTGCTCTGCCAAAGGTTAGGAGCAGATTTACAAGGAAATTACTATTTGACCCAGAGGAATTGGCTTCCATTTGATGAACCCTTGCTGAGAGCTACATCCCCAGTTTGCCGAGGACGTTGAACCGGGTGCTGGTGACAAACCCACTCCTGACCAAGGGTTCTCCAGCCCTGGGAGTGGGCACCCAGCACCACAACGCTCCTGCTCCACATCAGTCCTGTCAGCGATCCCAAGCCAAGGAGCTGACCTGAGAGACTCTGGATTAATCCCTGGAACGTGACCTTTAAATACTGGGAGTGGTGGGAGAGTTATTTTAACTGTGGTGGCAAAGTTCCAAATCAGAAACGCCAGCCAGGCCCTAGATAACAATATTGGCCTCCTGACAAGGACGCCAGTTGCAAGCGAGCCTTTGGGCTTGCCTCCCTCTTGGAGGGGTGACTTATGGTGGGGTGGGCAGAGGAAAGCAAAAATGCCTCCTCTCTCGCCTGGTTGGAGGTTAAAAGTAAAAAACGTGCATGATGAAGCACCCCAGGAGAAATCCATGTGGACCCAATTTCACACCTCCTCGATTTCTCTGACCCTCCTCTGGCCATGGCCAGGGGAAGAGGCGTGGGTCGCAGAGCTCTGCACTCCACAGGGTGGGCTTTGGGAGCCCAGTGAGGGTTTAACTGGTGTTTTCAATGAGAAAATAAGGAAGAATGCAAGAAAAATAGTCTCTGTGATAGGAGGGGTTTTAAAATGGAGTAGTTGAATTGTATCTGTCCTCTGCACTTTCCTTTCTTGCACGGGGAAATGGTGGAGTCACCATCCCATGAGGCATTTAAGAGATGTGTAGGTTTGGAGCTCAGGGACACGGTTTGGTGGTGGCCCTGGCAATGCTACATTAATGGTTGGACTCGATGATCTTAAGGGTCTTTTCCAACCCAAATGATCTCTGATTTTTATCGAGAATTGAAGTGGACCTAGCGCTTCAAAAGGGGTTTGTATCCCTGAGGAAGCTGCCAGGGAATGACTTTGGGTACTGGAGGATGACACCAACCTTCTTCCAAAGGGCAGGAAGCGGGATGGGTCCCCGAGGAGGGGTTTGGGGGTATCGTGAAGGTGTAATACAGCACTCCCCATCCTCATTCAGTTGTCAGATCAGGGTGTGTTTGGTGTGGGGTCTGCAGAGACACTTGATTTCCTTCTTTCACATATTTGAAACATTCATTTGGGTGGGCATATCCAAGGGGCCATGCACAGGCATTGCTTGTGTGTGTGTGTGTGCTCTCATAGCCCCTCCTGAACAGCCTGGAGCTGAGCAAATCCTTTATTTTCTGGGCTGAGCCTAATGAGGAGCATCTCCCACTGCGTGGCTTCCACAGGGAGCTGTGGCTTTCTGCGGTCCATGTGTCCATCCATCCTCCCAGTGCCATACTCTGGGTTGTCCCAGCATGAATCTCCCTGAGGACGCAGAGGTTATTTTGGAGCCTGAGGGGAAGGAAATGAATTCAAAAGCCCCATATTGAGAACAAGTGGTTTTTTGGAAACAAAGAGATTCCAGGGTGGGACGCTGCGCTGGTCCTCATGCTCTCGATGCAGGGAACCGAGAGCAAGAATTTACTGTAAAGTGGCTTTTTTTCCCCACCACCAATGGGAACTTGCTCCTGAGCATCTGTGTGGTTCTTCTGTGCTGGGTTTTTCATGAGGAATAAATAAAAAATGAGAGGCACAGGATGCTGTGGGGGTCCTGCCACCCCGTCCCATAAACCAGCCTCTGGCTGGAGGAGCTACAGAAAAATCCACGGTGGCACCAGGCTGAGCTGCCAGTGGGTCAGTTGAGCAGTGACTCCGCAAAATTTGGGAGGCAACTAAACCCCATGATTCAGCTGCCCATGCCCACCATGTCCCACCACGCTGCTGTAAGGGATCTGTGCGTGGTAGGACACGTGCCCGCCTGGGTGTTCACCTCCTCTGCAAATAAAGAAGAGACTTTCTCAGGGCAACCTCTCCCCAAGTGCTATTTTAGGTTTGGACCATTATGTGGTTGGGTCACTTCTGCTGTTTTTAGGAAGATTTGGTTTCAGGACATGTGCTTAGCAGCTCTCCTGAGCATCAGGATCCAGTCCACACCCCCTTCCAGCAGCCCCAGCCATGCTCAAGGCAACATCTCTCCTCCTGGTCACCTCTTCCAGCACCTCCTGTTGTTGCAGCTTGCTCAGATCCTCCAAAACTCAGCTCTTGAATAAGACCTTGGTGTTGCTTTCTTTTTTTTTAATTTTAATCTCAGTCCTGTTTACTATTTTCTGGGCAGCTCCAGAGGAAGGTGCAGAAGAGGAAGCAGCAAAGAGCTCTGTGATATTTGGCAGAAAACCCAGCATGTCCACTTTTAAGAAAGCTGTCAAGTGGTGCCGGCAGCAGCACAGCTGAGGATGACACCCACCGGGAAGGAAGGCTGACCCCATCAGCCAGCAGCATCTCTGTGACCCCCTCCCTCCTTTCTCTTCGCCGGCCGCGCTGAAGAACCACGGCTGCCTCTGGGAACCAGCCTGTGCTGTCCGCAGCACACGTAGCCCAAGCTGATGGGTTAATTTTAACACGCCAGCCCCGGTGCGCCGTGTTTATTTAAGGTCTTTACAGAAGCAACACCGTCAGCCACAACGGGATCCTTGTGCCTGGGGCCTTGGCAGCCAGCTCCTGCTGCCTGGGAGGTCATGGTAGCACCCTGGAACAGTCTCTGCAAGCATCCTCCTGAGGGATGGTGATGCTCTTGGAGTCTGCAAACACCACCAAAGAGCTGCATGGTGTAGGAGCTTGAACAAAAAGCCTGGCACCTCCGTCATCCTCCTGCTCTGAAGCCCCACGGCCCGTGGAGAAGGAGGAGGAGGAGGAGGGCTGGGGTATTGCACGTGCTCAGTAGGAAGGAAGCGAAAGCTGGTATAAAAAAAGAACTCTAACCGCCTCTGGAAAATAAAGAATAGACACCCAGATGGCTAAAGCAACCAAGCAAGCCCCTCTCTGCACCAAAGTGATGTGGAAAAGATCAAGCCTCGCTGCTCGCATCATGTGCCTGAGGTCTCCTGCAAGTGCCCCCTTCCCCAAGCCATGTCAGCTGGAGGTGGCCCTGGGCAGCAAAGGTCCCCTGTGCCCTATCTGCACCCGCTTGTCCATTCTTGTTGCAGGGATGAGTGGAAAAAGGGTGGAGGGTGCCTTTTCTGTGCTCAGCACCCACCACCGTGGTTGTGGTTCCTTGGCTGGTGCTCCCCCAAACGCCATCAGCCTCAGGGATGGCGGGAGGACGCTCACACAGGAGCGTGTGCATATGACGGATGGACGGAGGAGCTGGTTTATGGGGCTTTTCCAGCCCAGTTCCCATCCCCAACACTTCTTTCTCTAATTAACCCTGCTTTGAAGCTTGGGTGGCTGCTGGGAAGATCCTCCCATGTCTCCAAAGCACCCAGTGGGTATAAAACCCACCTGACCTCATCCCCTGCACACCCCATTCATGTTTACCACCATGAACAGATGCTTCATCCTCCAGTCAGATTGGGGTTTGCTGCCTCTGATACAGACTTAAAAATTACTGATGATCCCGAATTAGAGCATCCTGGAGGGAAATTGCAGCCACCCTGGGAAGCTGCAAAATCACGTCTGCTCCCATGCGATGTCCCTCTCTTGTTCCTGTGGCATGTCCCACCTGCTTGCACAGTCATACAAGACATATTTCCTCCTCCTGGTTAGTTGGCTGGATGTTCTACCAGCCAAAAGGCCACGAGAAGTGTTCAAACGCCCATCACTAGGCTGGATCAGGACATCAGTTTACGCTTACCCAGATTTAGATGGGCATCCATGACCCTTTCCTCTCCCACAAACAAACGTGAGGCAGGTCTGCAGGCTCAGTCCAACACATGTCTGCAAACTTCCCTCCTTCCTTCCACTAAGGCTTAAAAAAAAAGCAAGTTAAAGAGATCTGATGCATCCCAGCTTGTCCCAGGTGTTCTGCCCATGTCCTCCTGCCCAACACCGCAGGTTTAAGCTGCATCCATGGGTGCAGCCGCTCTGTTGTGGCCACCCTGACCTTCCCGGTCCTCCCGTTCCTGTATCACATTCCTTCCCGCTAGTCAACATGGAAATGTTTTGAAAGTGTCTTAGAAACCTGCATCGCTGCCAAAACGGTTGAAAAATGAAGCCATGAAGGGAAATGCGGGGCAGGTTTCCAGCTCGGCTTGAACGAGTATCGCCGCTCGTCTCCATCTCCTGTGCTGCAGCTGCACAAACCGTTCACTTCTCAACTGGATTTAAAACATCTGTCCCTTTCTTTGGCTTCTTTGAGCTGCTTTGGAGCTGGAAAATGGAGATTTTGGGGGAGAGAGGCTCTTGATTTGGGTCATTTGGGCTAGGGGTGGCCATCATCTGCCTCAAGGATGGAAAAGAATAAGGTGGGTTAGGGTGGCTGTCAGAGGGTAACAACTCTCCTCCCATCTCCCTTGCACTCAAACGATGGAGGAAGGTGAAAAAAATTGAAAAGAAGGTGAATGAAAGGCTTTTTCTTGCAGTGGGTGGTGAGGATGGGAAGTTCCTGCTTGCTGGAAGCTGCTGGGACTTCAACCAGGCTTGGAAAAGGTCTGATGGGAAGAAGGGTCTCCAGGGGACCACTTCCCTGCTCCAAACAAGCTTTTAGAAAAACATCTCCTCTTGCCCGTTGAAGCATCCAGCAACGAGGCGCCGACCAAACCTCTCTGCCGGCCGTGGCCATAATTAATCACTCCTTGACATGAAAAAGCCTCCTGCCTCTTGTCTGGAGTTGTTTGGCTTTATCTTGTGGTGGAGGAGCTGTGGGTGTTCAGACCTCGGAGTAACAGGCTAAGAGGAGACGGCGCCGAGCAAGGGCTGCTGAGCAGCAGCGATCGTCCCATGGGCCAAAGCTGATGGCAAGGACAGGCAACAAATCTCCGGACATCATCCACATCTCCATCCATCGTCTCTGGACATCATCCACATCTCCATCCGTCATCTCTGGACATCATCCCTCCTTCAGAAGGAGCCAGGGCAAAGGATTTGGGGGATGAAACTGCAGACAATGGTCTGGTTAACCCAACTCTTGCCCAAGAATGTTTCCAAATCCCAAAGAAATGGACTTAACGCAGCGCTACACTGGCATTCCAGCAGGGCACTACTGAGTAACTTCACCCATCTGAGCCTCACTCAACGGTTTTCCCCGGGCATCTCTCTCCCTCTGTGCAAGCAACAAGCTTGTCCTTCCTCCCTTATCAATCCCAAATAGCTACGACGTGATGTATTGTTTTCCCTCCTCAAACAAATTACGTCAGGAGAAGGAAACAGCCATTTATTTTTTTTTCTTTCTTGTTTTCTGGCATGGAGGGCCGTCAGCAAGTTCTCCGCAGCACCGTTTCCGTGCCAGACGTTCATATCCTCTTTGCACGGGCTAATGCCTCCTTAGCCGGCTGCCACTCTCTGCTTTTGAATAATAGATGGCATCAGGGCCCTTCTTCTTCTCTTTCAGGGGCTTTATGGTCCCCCCCAGCCATATCCAGGAGACCCCACATGAAAATGGATCCAGCTGCAGGAGGAGGACCTGGCTTACTCCCACGGAGACAGATGGGGAATACACGGGGGAGCGCTGGCACTCGCTCTGCACTCGTGGCAGTGGAAAACAACTGAACCACCTGCACATGAGAAGGTGGGGCTTGTTCTCTGGCCTCATCCTGCCCAGAAACCCTCCATTCCCCCCAAATTGGAAGGGTTTTCAGCTCAGGTTAGTGAGCTCCACTGGGGAGGTAGGGTCAAACCTACCTCCTGCTTCACTTGGGCATCGATCGTCTGCAGGCAGAGAGCGGGCTATGAAGATGGTGGTGACCCTTCATAGCCTCCTGCGGCTTCTCGGGAGGCTGTGTTGTGACAGACCCCCAAAGCATCTTTGCAGGGTGTTGGGAGGATATGGGGGGCACAACCTCTCAGCTCACGCCCACAGCACCCAAACTCAATGGGTGCCCTAGAAATTTAGGGCAGGTTGCAAAGCTGGTGGTGGCTCTCCATAGCTTCCTGCAGGTTCTTGGGAGGCCATGTCGTGCCAGGGCTGAATAGAGACAGACCCTAGAGCACCTTATAGGGTGTTTGCGAGACATGGGAGATACAACTGACCAGCTCACACCCACAGCACCCAAACTCAATGCATTTTCTAGAAATGTAGGCCCCTTGAAGAACTTCTTTTCCATGGTATGGTCAGGTTGCCCTTAAGTTTCCGTAGCTGTTTTGCATCCCAGCAGAAGGATTTTGACAGGTCTGCTACCCCCTGTAGGAGCTGGACCCCAACTTGTGGTTGAACCCAGCCCCCAGCAGTTCACAGGAGAAGACACAGCAAGGAGCCAACCTTCTGCTGCATCCTCCTGGCTCCAGCAATCTCATCCCTGCATGAAAAGTCCCAATGCTGGGATGCAAGAGGTGCAGCAGCCCCTTTCCCAAGGGTTTACCTGTATCCCCAAGGAAGAAGCATTTTACTCGCACATGGCTCTCGGGAAAATGAGAATGAAGCACGAGAAGCTGTGATGAACCAGGCCTCCAAATTTATCCATCTCTAAAATAAATACCCTACTGGCGAGTTCATGGCAAGGCATCTGGTTTTGACTTGACAGCTCATGGGCTAGTTGAGGTGGACTGGTCCTGAGAGCTAAAATTAAAGCCCAAATTGTCCCTTTACTGACTCATGTCCCCTGTCCCTCCTCTACAGTGCATCACCCAAGGTGCACGGTTACACACCCTGGGCTGGATGAGGCACAGTTTGCTGTCTGCCACGGAGGGACGCTGTCCTGCGTCAGGGTGACCATGGCAGGATCCCAAGCTGGGCTCATCCATCTATTTCAGAGGCATTTCTTCCCCTCCTCAAGTTGGTCCTGGGACCCTCTTAACCCCCATGTGACTGCTCCATGCCCCGGGTGGGCTCCGCCACTGCAACAAGGTGATCTTGGAATGTCTTTTCTAACCTTAATGATTCTATGACTCTGTGATTCTATGATTCTATGACAACTCCAGTACCAGAGCACCCTGGAATGCAAGAGTTGGGGAGCGGGGTCTCCAGGGCACTCAGCAGCTCTCTGGGGCCCCTGGGGCCACTGCTGATGGTGGAGGGAGGTTGGATGCAGTGGAGGTGACTGGTCCCAGCCCTCAGTGGGTGGAATCCAGCCCTGATCCCATCCATGGTCTCATCCCTAGTCCCATCCCCAACCCCATCCCTGGCGGCGGTGATCCTACTCAGATCCCACTCTTGCTCCTATCCTTGAATCAGAGGCTCCTGTCCTAGAATCAGTCCTAGTCCCACCTTGGCAGCAGGAGGAATCTGGTCGCAGTTCCAGTCCCCATCCCACCCATGCTCCTGTCCTTGGAAGGGGGTGATCCTGTCCTGGCATCACTCCTGGGTCCCAGCCCTGATCCTATCAATCGCCCCAGCCCTGAGGAGGGACAGGGGGGATAGAATCATAGAATTGTCAGGGTTGGAAGGGACCTTAAAGCTCATCCAGTTCCAAGCCCCAGGCTTTCCTGATACCCAGTGGGCATTTCTGGGTCATGCAGCCGCAGAATGCCTCAAGATGCAGCTCTGAGGAGCACTGAGTGATGCCCAGAATGCTCTGATTTTGGAGCTAGCCCTGGTGTGAG
>NW_009719040.1:0-41255 GCF_000703405.1 Apaloderma vittatum | reverse complement strand
CGGGTGCGGGTGCCCACGCGCACGCCCACGCTCCCCTCCATGCCCGGCTGCCCCTCGGCGCCCGCTCGTTCCCCCAGCCCGAGGGCAGCGAGGTTCACTCTCTGCCTACTGCTGCCTCTGGACTTCTTCCACTTACTGGAAGGTTTGGCTTGAGGGGAGTCAGCCCAAAGTCTTTTGCTAATGGAAGAAGAGAGACAATAGCGACACACAGGTGTTTCCTCCCATTTAAAGTGTTTACTTGTGCAGCTTAACACAGTGACGTTATTGTGAATTAGAGCTGCATGCTGGCTTGCAGAGTTCAAAAGGTAGCACGTAACAAAAGGAACCCCAAAATACTGCTTATTAAATTAAAGTGCTTTTTTTTTCTTTCCTTTTAAACTCTGCTTCCTTTGCCAATGCCAAGTAAGAGGGTTTTTCCAATCGTACAACAAAAGCAGTTTCAAATGGGAAATGATACATACTCTATCAAAACAAAACAATAAAAACTAACACAAAAGCAATATGCAGCAGCTCCTTGTGGCATGGAAAGGACAACTCTGCCAGCTAGCAGTGAAGGCGGCACTCAAGAGAGTTATAACTGCACATGCTCTGAGAAAAATCAAAAAGATCAAGAAGGAAGGTAAGGTATAGCTAAGCCACAACACAGAGCTAAGGAAAACATCAGTCCAAAAGAGGAACAAAGGCGTATTTGTTTTATGAGATAAAGCAAGCAATTCAGCTGTATTCCACAGTAAGCCATTTGGCTAGGGCTGAAACAGGGAAGGAAAAAAAAGAGCATCTGATTCTAATTTTGCTGTCCTAAGCTTACATTACATAAATCAAGATGTTTACTAGAGGTGCCAGGCACTCAAATCCATGGTTGGCCTTGTACATAGGAAGTATCAGATGCCTGGCAGTTCCTTCAACAGCTAGTGAAGGCTCAAAGATACCCAGCACTTTACAGTAAAATAACAATAACAATACCAAAAAAAGTCAAGACACTTTTTCTACCATCTAAATGAACTCAGAAATCCAACTCTATAGACACTGATCTGTGAAAATCTCAGTCCTCCCAAATCACCACCTTTTTACTGTTTAAGGCATTTTAAATAAAATGTCCTCATACTCAAGATCCTGCAACTTAAATCAGTGCCTCATTTTCACGTGAGACTGCACCACATAACGACAGATGTGCTGAAACCAATGCCACATACCTTCTTATAACATGAAAATATACAGAATTGAGGCCTTTTGTCTGAGTGCTACATTATTTTGTCCTCTCCTCATGGCTCCAGCTATTTTATATGTGCTTCCATTGATTTTCCTTCTTGGTGGGAACAGACTAAAATGGGATTTGGCACACGCTCTTTTTCATCTTCTGAGATCTGCTGGGAGGATTGCTCAGAGAATGTCAGATCCACACTCCTTCCGTTCTCTGTCATCAGTGAAACTAGAAATGGCAATTAAAATCTCTCTCTCCATTGCTCCACCACAGGCACATGCTAGGCAGCAAGTGGCAAGTGTTGCTTTCATTGATGCCACTGACAGAATATTACAATAGCTTAAAATTAACAAATTGGTAATTTTTAGAGCTGCTTTTGTGCAGATCAGCAATCCTGTGACCGGCTGACAGGATGTCTCCCTGAAGTAATGTAAGAACACAGGCAGATGTGTGCTAAAAACAGCTGTGGCAACCCATGAACTCAAATATTGACTAACAGTTTGGACCAAACCCGTTTTACCTGTGCTGAAACAGTCTGTCAGCACTCTCACCCCCACACACACTCGCCTTATTTGAAACAGCATTATCAAACAGCAGATGGGCTCCATAACCTCTTAAACCACCCTGTCTGTTCTGCAAACAAATCCCTGGCAAGCGACAGCTAAATGAGCATCTACAGCCGTCGACAAGTTATCCACAAAAATGAAGACAAGGCACCGTGTGCACTGTGTTCTCAGGTGGGAACTCAGCTCCAGGGGAACTGCTAGTCTCAGCCACAAATCACTCAGCAGCACCACGAGCAACCTATCCTGGATTGCTCCACCACCCCTTCCCGCAGCCCTGCAAGGTGGCAGACAGCACTCCTGTGTCTCTTAACGTTGGTTTCAGTCTTCACACAGAAGCAACCTGGTGTTTAATCTTTATGGCTCTCATTCTTCTGCTGCATGCTGTCCCTAAAGGGACATAAGATGCTGTTGCCTTAGAGAAGATCCAACCGAAAAACAATTTAATGTACCTTTGCTGAAAGAGAACATCAGGAAGTAAACACGTGAAAGTAACTTCATCCTACCAGCAGCGGCTTATGGATGCTCAGAGATGCTGAGATTTATTACACGCTGCCTTGGGCAGGTGGGAGGACAGCGAGAGGAGAGAAGAATTTCTGGCTGTAAAGTGTCTAAAATGTCAAAACCCAAATGAGTCTTTACAAGATCTGTTACTTGTACTTGCTCTGAAGCTGAAAGAAGGGAGGTGACCATGGCTGAGGACCCTCAGTATCCTTCAGGACAGCGATGCAGGTCCAGGGTAGGAGCAGGGCTGCAGGAAAGCTGCTCCCTCCCAAGTCCTGAACGAATCAGTGGGACGACGGGATTAGGTGGAACAAATTGGGAAGAAGATTAGGAAAAGCTCTGCTGAAGTTCTTCCTGTGACAGCGGAGGATAAGCTCTGCCTTACAAATAACAGTAAGAAAACATCCCTGTGGGGAAACACACCTGCAAAATCCTGAGCTCTATTTCTGTTTTAAGCGACTGCGAACAGAAGAAATGATTCATCACTAAAGGACTGCAGCCTGAAGGACCTGAATCCTACAAGCAGCAATGCACAGAAGCTGGAAACAAACACAACAGGAATTGGCAAGAAGAACAAATTAAAGATTTTCAGTGTGGCAGATGAGGCTTTCAAACGGACTGGCAGTAACAACATGTTCAAAACTTCCTTGTGTTACTTTTATGTTTCCTCCCAGCAGCATGCAACAAAACATATCTGAGCTATAATCAATTTCTTACAGCCTTATATAAACATTACAGGAATTCTGTCCTCTGTAATACCCCTCCTTCTCCAGGTTGCAATAAATATGTCAGTTACAAGCCCGCTGCCACTTACTCTCCTATCTTTCCGTCTCAAGTCACTGCTTTTACTTCTTTTAAGCTACCAGTGTAACAACTTTCAGCTCCAACAAACACTTTAAATGTAACCTGTAGGCAGAATGAAACACTTTACATTCACAGGGGAGGAGTGGAAAGGAAAAGCTCTTTTGCACCGTTAACACCACCCGGCTTTCTTCGACAACCCCTCTCCTGTATCAGTGAAGGAAATCCTGGTAGCAAATCTCTTCACCAACAACTGAAAGAGAATTGCACCTGGCAAGTCCAGGATACAGCGGTCACTATAGTCACTAACAGCCACCCTGGCTACGGACACATTGACCGACAAAGATGCAAACACTGACCCCTGCATGGAATTGGGAAGCCACCTTCTCCAGTGCCACCTCCAGTGCTCAAGGACAATGTGCTGGCTGCAACCTACAGAGGCAGGAGACAAGAGGGGACCAGGATTCTCAGCTCCAAGAGGGGTACACACCATCGAATGTCCATCTTCCAGAGGTGGAGTCCCTGCCCAAAACAGGGAGGTTGGACTAGATGATCTCTAAGGTCCCTTCCAGCCTAGGCCATTCTATGATTCTATGATCTTTGGAAGGCAGAGACCTTCAGGACTGCCCAAAGCACCTCCCACAGCAGATCCGGGTGTGACTATCATGCTGGTCCCCAAGTTTTAGGGACATCTGAGAGGGGAATTGCCTAGGCATGCTTCAGGGTCAGGACTCAAGGTGAAACCTGAACTCAGAGAGCTCTAACAGAGCCGTGTGTCACTTAGGCACTGAATCATCTTGCCTGAAGGCATTGGCTTTATTTAATCTACGAATAAAAGCCCTAGTTTGTCAGACCAGAAGGCCACCTACTCCACAGCCCCACCTCAATGAACAGCAGCAGTGACTGCTTTGGGAGGAGAGCTGAAGAGGACAAGTCACGGTGGTGCGTCCACAGAAGAGTACCCCAACGGGCAGAAGCTGTGGCTCGAGGACCACCTGTGCCAGGTATAGCCCTGGTTGGGTTTCCCTCTCTTTTTCTCCCTTTTTTAGATCCAGGGAATGGCAAATTCACCCCAACATAGGACAAAGCACCAGGGAGTGTAGGGAGCAGGGGGGTAGAAAAGACACCTGAGCCAACTTCTAAGGATTTGCATCCTTTGAACAGTTCATACATAATTGAAGGGGAAATGTTTGGACCACTAGAAAGTGGAATCTCTCCCCCCACCCCGATCCTTCACATAAAGGATGTTGTCATACAATAGCCTTGGGGGAGGTTTGTAAACTTGGAGAATTCACTGAGAAGCAAAATAAACTACGACTGACCGCAAGTGGACGAGGGCCCAGAGTCCCAAGAGGTTCTGGCAATGGGAGGACGCAGAAAAAATAAGCCAGCTGTGACCCAGCATCAGAGGAGCACACGCATATATTTTATTTCACACTAACCTTCATTTGACCAGTTACGCAAATAAATCTCTGCTTGTTCTAAGTACACTTCTAGAGACTGAGGGACAATTTGGAAGACTTCACAATACAGCCAAACCTGCTGGTCACTGCATTGTGACTGAACTCAAAGGTTTCAAGAAATTAAGTGTCATGCAGACAAGAATGGCACATACAGCCCAGAAAACATGCGAAACGGCACAAAAAAAATAATACAAGTTTAGGAAAAGAAAATTTAAAGAAAATCAAGTGCTTAGGGATTTGACACGTGATCACCATCACTTCAGTTCCTTGAGGGCAGAGAAGCAGCATCTGATCCCCAGAGAATATATCCCAGGGCAGCAAGAGGCACACGAGCAACACACCATGACAGCCCCAGCAGGGACCCGACAGGGACCAGACACACCTGCTGCTGCAGGGAGCAGGGCAGGGACTTGCCACCGCTTTGCCTCGGGAAAGCACCGTGCACACCATCGGCATGAACGCGGAGCATTTCCCTGATAAGACCAAACCAAGATGTGTACGTGATGGCCAGACTGCGCTCAGTGCAGGAGGGGTCTGGCACATCTTGTTCCCAAGCAGCACACGTGCATGTTACTGCACTTCTGCTCCCCTTCCCCAGGGCAGAGACCACACCTTCACTAACGGATTTACACCATCTCCCACGCTCCATCGTCCCAAGGCTCCATTAACAAGGCTATCCAAAAACTGCTGCCATGAAGATGGTACACTTAAACCTGATTTCAGCTTCCCCTCGCTTAAATCAGTGCAGCTCAGACGTTCGCTTATCACTACACTCTGCAACACCAGCTCAGCTTAACTGTGCCAATATTAAAGTGAGCACAAGCGAACTCTGTCTTTCAACTGATTTAGTTAAACTGCTGTTTTCTTCCAATAAAGGCAACATACCAAAACAACCGCATGAAGACTCACTAGATTAATACGGTAACTGCAACACAGGCTTGTGAAGGGGCATAACTCAGCCAAGGGCAGGAATGGAAGCCAAACTCCCAAACCCTTACACACACCAATTTCAACAAACCAGCTTTTCTGCAGCTGGGAACAACAACCATCCCATGTTCTCTGCCAACACTGAGGCAGAGCAACTGATCCAGCCACATGCACACTGATCCCTGGAGCACGTCAGAAGACACACAGCACAAGTCAAGTGAAAAACAGAGAAAACCTTCAGATTGATTAAGATGTTCCCCCTCCTTGGAAGCTCAAACACCCCTACCACCTCTCCTGCATGCCCCTGCCCAAGGCAGAAGATGTTGCCCACCGAGACAGACAAGGTTTGAGCTGAGCTTCCCATCAGGAAGGTTCAGCTCAGGCTCCTGCAGCAGGGGAAGCTGCAAACCAGCAATGCAGAGGAGAGGGAGTCACTGCTTCAGTGCACTGATCCATACAGACAGCAAGAGGCAGGGGAAGGGGAAAAAAAAATGCACTAAAAATTCTTTTGACAGGGTGAAAAATGAAAGCAAACTGAAACACAGCTCAATCTGTCAAAATAAAATCACAGCAAGCCCATTGGAAAGCGCAAAAAAAAACCCCACAGAGCTCAACTCGCCATTTCTAGTAGGCAATAACTGGTACATTTGTTGTCTTGAAGATAAGCGGGTGAGTTAAGTTTGCCAGACAACACCGAGCAGAATTGAAAGGTAATCACACCACAAGTGAAAACGATCAGATTCTGCAGTGGCTCTGAGCGCAACAGGGGGACATCAAGGACTTGCTTGCTTCCACCTTGCAACTCAAAAGACTCTCGCGGAAGTTGGAATAGTTGCGCCGCTGAGCCGGTGAATGGAGTGGAAAGTGCCTGATCAAGACAAGCTTTGTGCTTTCCCTCTGAACTCACCATTCAAAACAGCAATCGAGTCACAAACCGGCACGGTAAACGTGTCCCGTACAATGCACTCTTGGTCAGCGTGGCAGAGGTCAACCTAACACTCAGAGCACTGAGAACCTGGTAAGAGAGTCCCAACAACATTACCCAGAGGGTATTTTGAACGGTGAGACAGCTTGTAATTAGCTTAGGTGGGCCAACCTAATTATTCATGGCCTGAGGAAGCATCTCCCAATCCAAGAGGGGTGGAAGATATATATTTATAGGTCTTTCCTGATAAGCTCATTATAAGCTTTCAGAGATGAATGACCACAGCATCTGACTGTTTTCTTGCAAACTGGAGATGAAAGCAGCAATGAGCAAGTGAGGCAGGAGAACAAAGTCAGGAGCTGCATGGAGCTTTAAATGGGAGAAAAAGGAAAAATAATTTTTAAAAAAACACAAAAAAAACCCCAAACACAGCCTTCTGTTACACTATAATGTGAAATTGCCATTTGCAGCTTCATTTTGAAATGGACAATTACATGCATGCGGATTTTACATAAATTTGTGAACAAGCATTTCCATAAAATCCATTTTAACAAGGCCGCTAGCATTAAAAATAAGAAATAATACAGTGGGAACAGTTAATATAGACGTGTAACACCCCATATACCTTCAGAACTGCATTCACATTTAAAAACTTAAACCTATTCTTAAAAAATACATCAGCATTAACAAAAAAATCGTATTTCCCTGTTTCTGCTCCAGCAGACCTTTGCTTGCTCAGGCCTTTTCCAGTCATAACAGGGTTGCAGGTCCTCAGAGAAATCAAACTGGAACCCAGCACAAGATACATGGGGAGAAAAAGATTTTTTTAACAAGTTTCTTTTTTTTTTGTTTCTCACTTATTTTTTCAGGGTGCCTTCTAACTTATCTAAGTCTCCCTGGTACACACAGCTTTTCTGATTGTATCTGCATTGTTTTAATCCCTCCTCTTTATCACTCCATCAGTTGCCTATTTTTGCAAGGGCTCAAATTCCACCACACCTGGCTTACAAATTCTCTACCTTCTTCCTGTGAGGTTTCCCCTTTCGTTAGAAATTTACTCTTTTCCGTGTTTCTCAGAGCCAAGTGCTTGGTGTCAGGTACCCATGACACACTTGCACAAAGCCAAGAAGAAGCCATCCTTTGCAGCAAGTTCAGGTCACTTTGTTTAGGCAAATATTTACATATGTGCATGTCCTATTTCATAATCAAAATATTTACACGCGGGGTAAAAGTTGAGGAAGTCTTTATCGCATTGCCTTTGCTTTCACCACCCATTTTAAGAGGGCTGCGATCCCACTTCTCAGCAGTTGTGCACTAGAGAAGACTCCCTGTAGCATCTCAGATAAACCTTCCAGAGAAAGAGGTGGGGAGAAGCATATCTCGGAGGGAAGAAAACTGAAGTTAACGCATGGCTATAATTTCTACCCACTGGTTCAAACACTAAGTCTCATTCAAGTGCTAGTTCAATACTTCCATCTACTAAAATACATGAGATGGGTTGAAGGAGGAAAGGACATAGATATCTAGCAGTGCAATTCAAACTTCAGGATCACCTTTGTTAATTTTACAAAGCCTAATAGAGGCCAGAAGTCCCAAGCAGCTCTAACGAGTGTCCTGCTGCTGCTCTTCAGTCAACTTATGTACCTGTACACAATAAACCTGTCTCCTCCGTGGACAGGACGGTGGACGCCCACCAGCAGATTGTGAATTCCAGCCCCACCTTTGGGAACAGGCAGCAGCGTCGCGGCCAGACACAGCCAGGGATGGGGCTGCCAACAACTTGAGGGCAACTGATCCTCCCAGGCAGCCCGTGAGGATTTTCCTACACTTGGATATTTCTGACATAGCTTTGCCTCTACAGAACAAAATCAAGAGAGAATTTATAGAGGCTCTCGCTACCCATCACCTTCTCTATTTTGGCATATTAAAAGCAGTTTGAAGGTGTGAAACTACAACCAAAAATTAGCACTTACTATTTTCCATGAGGATCAGAGAGCATTTGACGATTTTTTTAAAAATATTTTTTTGAAAGGCTCCTAATCATGCAGCTCCTTACTGCATTCACTTAAATGTGCTCCACCTGGTGTCCCAATTAGTGTAATTTATTCACAAGCACTTAAATCACACAAACAAGACTTGGGGACTTGCAGCTCTGAGCAGAGCAAACAAGAACACCACACACATACCGACATTTAGGCAGGTCTCCAGTTTAACTGCATTTTTCACTATTAAAAATAAAAAATAAATGAAAGTTCTTGTAGGAGCTACCATCACAGCCATGTGCATCTGCCATACATCAACACTCAAGCCGACTCAAAGACTATCTCAGAGACAATCTCTTCCCACCTCTTTCTGTGGGGCACGCTGGGGTGAGTACCAACACCTCTGCGAGAAGCTCTGCACATCGGTTCTTCTACACTTGTCTAGAAAAACCTCTCCCCTCCCCAGTTTCTCTGAAGACAAAGTGGGAATAACATCACACAGAACAGTTCATGCCATACGCTGTGAATGGAAGTCAACCATCTGCGGGATTCAAAGTCCAGCTCTAATTTGCAAGCAAAGCCAGTCCCACGTTGCAATTTTGGTGCCTTGTTAACTGTACTTTTGAATCCCGTAAAAACCCAACACATTCTTCCATGCAGACATAGTCCTGTAAAATATTTCTCAAAACTGAGACAGAAAGACTGGAAAACTCCTTGATAAATACACAGAAATTTCCTCACCCTATTGTAAAGTATAACTGGAAACGGCATGCACTTTAACCGGGTAAAATCTGGGAACTGACAGCCCGGCAGTGAATGCCGTGACAAGCCCTGCTTCCTTCCTTACCTGTGGCCAATAAAAGACGAAACGCTCTAGAAATTAGTCACCTCCAATTCCCACTATCAGCAAGAACCTTAACAAAGAACATATCTGCAATGATACCGACTCCCCCAAAAGCATTTACAGAAAGATGTAGGGTTTTTTTAACTAACTCGCACCCTGGGGACTCACCTGCCAGTGCTGGAGGAGAACAGCTATAGCTCAAACCTCTCTCCTCCTCAGCCCAAGGAAGAACATTTTGACACCTGGCTGGCTGCTCTGCCTCCTGCACATCTCTCCTCAGTCCCCAGTGGGTCCTCCAGCCTCACACATCACTCCTCAGGAACCCTGCATCTACGCTGTGGCAAGTGAGTGCTTTTTACTTCATGCTCCAAAAGCTTTTGTTTCCTCACTTTCCTCCTGCCAATATGCTTATTTCTGGTCTTTGCTCTATTTCTCCATTAATGCCCTGCTTTTAACATCTTCAGACATGCTGCAGGTCCTGTTCCTCACCGCCTCTGCATCCAGGAGCACAGGCAGCCCATGACTTACTCCTCCACTGCTGCCCTCCTGCTAACAGAGCCAGCTGTTACATAGGGTTGGGGAGTGAAGATGTAATTATAGGAAAATGTATTTAGGAAGAGCAGATTGCCAAAGCAAACGGGAGCAGAGGGAAAGATGAAAGCGGGTTTGCGCCAGCAACTGCGTGCAGCAATGGCCAAGCGTCCAGATGCCAAGTTGGGGAGGGTACCCTCGCCTGACCAAGAGCAGTCTGTTTTCTGTTGGATGGTTGAAACCATCCACCACAAACTGCATTTCAGATGGAGAAACGTCCCCTGCACGTGGCCAGACAGCGGCACACCCTGTCCCACCACCACTTCAAAGCAGTCGAGGCAGTTTCTGCTGCAATCTAGCTGAACCTTCAAAGACCAGCCTCCAAAGCGGCATTTTCCCAGTCCCTTTCACAGTGTGAGCGAGTGACCACCTCCACTCCCAAGCAGTTGGCCTCATGGCTGCGAGGAGGTCAGGGCTGGGCAGAGAGCTGCTCGTCAGACACTGACCCAACCTGCCAAAAACCACTGCTCCCTCCCTTCCTCCTGCCTTCCCTTCCCGGGAGTATTGCTGCCCCATCATGTCTGACCACCCAGCACAGGGCAGGCTGGGTCAGTTTTCTGAGATACCAGCAAATTGTCCCAAATGCTCAGGAGAAGGCTTTGGCCCACCCGAGCTGAGCCACCCAGGAGGAAGCATGGGTATAAGGTACCTTAGTGGAGGCTGCAGCTTAGTCATTGCATACAGAATTAAAGTCCTTACTAACACCGATGGATAGCAAATTGCAACAAGAGTAATGTGAGAGCAAGAAAAGAAAAGAGAAATTAATAAAATAAAGCCAATTTTGATGGCATGAAATTCTCATCACTTGTGGATTAGCCTGTACTCCATTTATCAAGCACTCTGGGTTTTGGGTTTGTTTCCCCGTATTCTAGGGAGGTGCTTTGAGAAACGTCGCATTTCCTTCTTCTTTAGAAACAAAAACTCATCTGCCCTGCACATTTTTAACAATCCAAGGTCAACCTCTTGAAAGTAGTTGTAGTGGGGAAATATGTTTTCACACCACATTTCAGTGAAGGAGGAATTTCATCTTGACTTGGGATACTTGTTTTTAATCCAGGTATATTCTGGAGCTTTTTTTAGCTCCTTAAATGGTATCAACCAATTAGGAACCCAATGCCTGATTAAATCAACACCTTTCAAGTCAATCCCAGTTACCAAAAATGAAAAAGGTCAAATACAACAGAAGAAATAGCAATATCATGATGGACAGAAAAGGTGTATAAGTATTGTCTTATTCTTGTTCTGCCAAAAAAAAAGAAGAAAAAAAGAAAGCCAATGCGAGTTGTGCCTGTACTAGTACAGAGTAGATGAGCAAAGTTATTGAGGGAGGATTGTATTAATGAAAGGGATCTCTTCTCCATCAAAAGATCCCTTCATTTGGGCAGAAATCAGTACAGGACCCTCACGACCTCCTTTGTCATAGGAGACGACTAAAGCTGGATGGAGCAACCTCTTGTGGCTCCATCGAGGAGGATACTTGCACAAAACCAGAAATGGTTGTCTGAATCAGAGGATTAACCGATCACTTAGCCTGAGGGCACAGCCTGCTCCTCCAGCCCCAGCAGCCCCAGGGTGTCCTTAGGTGCCCCCATGGGTGCTCCCATGCTCAGTACTAACATCAGCCCAGGTGACTCGGATGAAGGAGATTATGGTCCATCTGCATCAGCCTGCTTTGCTGTGGGCACACCGGGAAAGAGAGAAAGGAGGGAAAAAAAAAAAATAAGAAGAAAAATCTATCTTTCAACCGGAAAAAAAAATCATGGGAGATGCAGAGAAACCTGCTGTTCCTAATGCCAGCAAGTAGGTCAGAACCAGACTCTCCAGACTCAAAATCGAAAAATCCATCTCAAACCCACGGCTTGTATTTACATTTTACAAAGGAAACCTGGCAGAACAAATTCCTCCAGAAAGCGCTGATCTCTGCAGGCTCCAAGGACATGTAAAGAAACTTGCACGCGCCAAGTTTTAAAGAGTAAGAGCAACAGAAGAGGGCTGTTTGTTTTTAAAACCTGTTCCCAGTCTGAAACCCTCAATTCCAGAGTGAGACTAATGTACACAGAGGTGTTTACAAGCCTCTTCAATGAGAATTTTATAAGCGGAAGAGCCAACACAAGCTGAACCGTAGCCTTGAGAGTTATGAGCACGATACCACACTCTTCCTGTCTCCAGAGGTGACCTATCTCTTACATGTCACTTCAGCCTCACACACAAGTGTTAACTTGGGACCGATGACTCACGATTCCTGTTTTCCAGAACATTCAAACCAATATTGCAAGGAAATCTGCTGTGTTTTTCTTCTCTCCCCCATAGCTGAGTGGCTGGTAAGAACAGGAAAGGCAGGAAGAAGTAAAAAATTGCAAAAAAAAATAAATAAAAATGGATAAGCAGTTCTGCTAACCTTTCCTGAGCCTTCAAGTGATGTGCTGCAGAAGGTTGCCACCGCATGGCACACACGGCCTTAATATTAAAAGGCAGAGTGCTCATTGAGAACGCTAATTATGCCTGGTTGATCTGGGGCAAATTGAGGACAAACAGACACACTCAAACATCCCAGAAGCACCATCACACACACTCAGCCCCTTCTAGGAGTCGCACCACGCTGCCTGGCTGCCATGGGCTCTGGGGAGGAATATTTTAAGCTTTTATTAGTTCCATAAAACAAGTACATACAACCGCCCGGCTCCACAAACACTGTAATTTTACGTACAAGGGAGAAAAGAAGGAAAAAAATAAAGAGGCAGGTGATCGCTCAAATAGGCTGGGGCCATGCCAACGTGGCTATCTCCAGCTGGACAAAAGCCCTGCAGCCCTCCGCAGCCCAGTCCCAAGGAGCACGCGGCTGTAGCAGAAGCGAGGATCTGCTGCAGGTATCCAAAAACTCCTGACGGCTCCCAAAGCTGCCGTTTGCAGGAGGCCGGGCTTTGACTTCAGTGCTGTTTGCCCTCTGTTGCCAAGGCTGAAAGCTTTATAAATGCTCTCCCCATTTCAGCAGTGCCGAAATAACAGGGTTCCACATGTGCAAACCTGTCCAATGGGTCCATGTGGGTGCTCAGGGATGGAGCAGCACCCATTAGACCCATCGCTGCCAGGGCCAGGATTCTCTTAAAGAGTAACTGAAAAATGCAAGGTTATACAAGATTTCTAGTGGAGACAGGCTGGAGGCTCCAAGGTAAGGTGGAACCACATCATTTGGGCCATCTTCCCCACGCCCCAGGGATCTCACAGCCCTGCGTCCTGCTCCTGCAGGTGTAACCTTGGTAAATTAATCATAGAATCATAGAATGGCCTAGGCTGGAAGGGACCTTAGAGATCATTTAATCCAACCTCCCTGTCATGGGCAGGGACACCTCTCAACTAGACCAGGCAACACATGGGTACCAAACAGGGATTGAACCCGCAACCTTGGCCTTATCAGCACCACACTCTAACCGACTGAGCTAACTGGCATCCACCGGTAAAGAAACAAAGGGATGAAGCGATAAAATCATCTAGTAACAACTCACATATAAAACTAGAGAAGAAAACAAGTAAATGTTCACGGCGCTTTCAGGACTTCTCACCAGCTGCTCTTCTTTTCTAGGAGCATCACCTTTTCTGAAGACTCTGCAGAGCTTGTAATTCCTACTAAAAATGACATTACTTCATCTCCTCTGGAAAACAACAGCTCCTCCTTCCCCCCTCTTGCTCTCTCATGAGCAACGTGCTTGGATCTCCAGGAAGGGGGTAAGGTCAGGAGCAAACGCCTGGACTGCTCCCAGATTAGCAGCCCAAGGGGAGTAATTCCAACAGAAAGCATTTACAATATTCTCGGTATTGAATGCTTTTGGCCAAGACAAAATTGGTTAGTTTGCAATTTTGATTTTTCAAGGCTCTGAAGCAATTTCTTTCCCCAAAGCTGCCTCCACGGGCTGCATTTGTGGGAAAAGGAAGATTTCACACACAAAAATCAGTACAGCTAAATAATAAAGTAATTGCTCAGAGCTCTCCCCCTCCAACACCAATTGTTCTCCACAGAGGCAAAGTACTCACATTAGAAATGCAAATTGCTGTACCTAAACTGATGGCTGTCTCACCCTTACTTCCTGAGATTAATCCCTGTTTCAGTCAAACCCTTCTCTACATACAAATAGAAAAACTAAACATACAATCAAGCAAATATTCAAAAAAAGAAAAAAACTTGACTACAATTTGGCTGGACAAGAGCTTTATGAGGAGTAGCTAGTTTATCCCCAAGACTTCTGAATTATTTCATTAGGATCCAAGAGCTTTTAGACGAGGCTGACAAGAGCCCATTAAATCACCAAACATTTAACTGTCCCACTTATTACATATTACCCTTCCCTCCCTTTCCAACACAAATCAATCTATTTTATTTTTATTTCCCAACTTCATTAATTCTGCACACAATGAATTCCTATCACAATATTGGATGGGGAGTACCTCATCTATTAAAATGCCATCAGTTTCAGCTCTGCAGGTGATGACTTCGGAGAGGAAATAACAGTGCTTTTCTCTTTTTTTTAACCCCCCTCCCCCTACAGCTTCATATTTCCACATTTTCTCCCAAGGAAAAGGGCACTGTGCTCTCAGACTGGAACTGATAAAAAACACTACGGAGCAAAGAAAAGCCTAGAGGCTGAATGAACCAGTTTTCACTCCTGTAGAAAAATCCTTCTTCTAAGACTGAAGGAAACAGGATTGGGGAAGATTCTGGATTAAGTGTTTTTGTTGCTGCTGTTGTTGCCAGTTGTAATCCATCCCACTTTCATCCATCAAGTTTAGAATCTAATGAATCTGAAAACTCCAAAGAAAACACAGTCAAAAAGCAAGTTTAAACCTCGGTAAAGCCTGACTTGACAACGCCTCCAAACAAGCTGGAGCAAACTTGCAGTGTGTGAAGACTCCTTCCATTCCGAAGTGATATATTTGCCCTGAGAGCAAAGGTCCTGCCCTGCACTCTCAGGCACCGGACCCAGCATAAAGGCGGCAAAAGGTTAAATTCAAGACCACAGATTGGCACATGCCGTATCTGAGAGATTTTAAAATGAAGTAAGAGCCATCATGACTGCTGAAAGAGAGGGAAGTGTGGGAGAATTCAGGACACTGGGCTTCCTGATAGCCCTTGGCTGAAAACACTCCACTGCTGAGATTTCTCATGGAAATATAGCAGTACGATGACTGATGGCCACATAAAAACCCATAAAGTCAAAAGATATTTTAAACATTTCAGATGACTGTCCTTGAAACAGCTCAGCAGAGTTTCCCCATCCACTGGTAACTGGGACGGATTATCCCCCAGCGCGAAAAAACTCCTGCGGTCCCTCCTTGCATCTGGCTGTTTGGGTGGAAACCATGGATCGGGGACAAGCGAACACAGAGAGACAACAAATGGCCAAACACCGAGTGCTGGGATTTAAACAGCATCTAGTAAGGAGCTGCAAAGAGCTCCAGCAAAGGTGAAGAAAAGAAGGACGGATCCCTTCTCTTTCCTAAATCCTCAGTGCTCTGTGCTAAACGTCACTGCTGGCAAGCGAGAGCATCCCGGCTGGACGGGACGAGGCACAGGACACTGGGTGGAGTAGTGACAGCAATGCCTCCTCATGTACTCCAGAGAAACCTTCTTCCCAAATCCAGAATTAATACTGATTTATATTCTGAAGCATGAAGCCATAGCCCATCCAATATCAATTTCAAAGGGCTGGGTTTTGTTTTGGGTGGCTTTTTGCCTTAATCTCAGTTGCTCCAACAGTTTGTGTAGATTTAATCACTGGCAGCGTCTCAGACGTTGTTGAATTTTGGCCCTTAGTAATACCCTGTGGCAAGGGGCTCTGCAAATTAACAAGGGGGAAACCATTCCCTGTTTCCTTTGGAGTGCAGTGTTAAGGCTGCATAGTCAAATTCCCAGAGGCCAGGAAATGAAAACATTAAATATTCTTATAACTTCACTAAAGAAGTCATGTTTTACATATATGTCATTCCAATCAAATATTTTCCCGTTTAATCATTCAGCTTCAATGCAACTCATGCTGGTGTCAAAGGTTCATGCACAAAATGGAGAAAGGAAGGATCTCACACAGGAATCCCATACAGGATATAACATAACCAGGCAAATACTACCGCAGACACTCGAATTTCACATTTTCTAATTTTGTTGATTCTAACTAGACAAGCTTAATGGCACAGTAATTATATAAATTACCTGGAATACATAACACTGCATTTATACATAATAAATGAACTGTTGCAGAGGAAACACCAAAGAAATATCATAACTAATTTCTTATTCAGTTTCACTCTTTAAAAAAAAAAATAGAAAAATCAAAGGCCATGTAACCGCAGCAAAACCAGCTTCTGTGAGAAGCTTCTTCCTGCAGACTGTTGCTTAAATCTAAGCAATTAAGACATTTCCAGGAGGTTGGTAATTGTAAACCGACAGTTACATCTCTCCCAGAGCTGTCACACAAGGAATTAAACATTCTCACTCCGAGGTCTAGCAAAGTCCTGCTCAGTCTTGGCTCAAGTTGCCAGATGGGCAGGACTATAACCACACAACATTAAAAAAAAAAAAAAAAAGTGAAGGGTAAAAGGAAATTTCCCATTTAAAAGCTGTCACACAAAATGAAAAAAACCCCGCCTCGTTTTTTAATTCCAAATGAGCTCTCCCAGCACGAGCTAAGCACAGATGCGGTTCGGCTGAGACTGTCTGGCAGGAGCAACAAGCTAGTCCAAAGCTGTGATACTTTATACAAACATTTTAAACTAAGAAGAAGATTTCACAAGCATGACACAAATGCACAGGCAGTATTCAAAAGCAGATGCCAGTGGACAGTCTTGCATTTCTGTATCTTTTTAAGAAAGTGCTTTGCAGGCTGCTCCAGGGGCAATCCCCAGCAGGGCTGGGCTCAGCCTGTCTGAGAACAGGTTTCTTGCCTGGGCCAAGCATCCTCCCTAACAGCGAGGTCTGGAGTGACCGGCATTACTGGGCTCCCCTTGCACGAAAGCTGCTTGTGTTTTACATTTTACTTGACAGTAAAATACCCGGTATTTTGGGGGTTCTGCCAGCCCGCTCGAGCAAAAGTTACCCTGAACATGCAACCAGGACAAAGTCCCCATGTCACCCAACTCCACGGCTCTCTTTCAATTCATTCCTCCCAGTGAGATTGCGAAAGCAACTGGAGTCGAAGAGATGCTTCCAACTTATTTTCTTGAAGAAAGAAGTAAACTTCCCTAAAAGGCCAGCAAATCACTTAAGGGAGAGCACAGGCTTGAAATACATACATAGATTCAAGAAAAATCAAACCATAGACTTTAACTGCAGCCAGAAGAACAAAGTATCTGACCTCAGTCTTCAAAGACAAGGAAATTTAGAAATAACACTGACTCTGGTATTACTCATCCCTACTGTGCTGGGTTGTTCCAATCCACGCAGGCCACCCAGAGTTAAAGAGACTTCCAGAAAAATTTTCAACTCAAAGGGATATGTTAAAAACAAGCCCAAGGCAGGTTATGTGGTTGAAACGAAATGCATAGCATCCATCAAGAGTGTTGTATATTCCATTCCTGAACTACAACAGTCACGCTCATCTGGTTATAATTTACAAATTAGCACTAGGTAAAATAAGAATTTCCTCGCACCTTGAAATCTGAAATACTAGCTATTTTTCCCAGGCTTAACTTCAGCCTCCCTCACCTTTCAACAGGGGACACATTTTTGTCATGGCAATAGCATATCTTTGGCAAGTACTAAGCTCTGTGCTCTGTTCCCCTTCCCTTCAGGGGTACTCTGATGTGCATCAAACCCAAAATTTACAGTGTGGGGGGAAGGAGTAATTCTGGGTTTGTCTGACCCACTCCTTTCACTGTTTGTGATATATCAGATGTTTGTGCAGCCACACACAAATTAAGGGTACGGAGCCGGCAGGGAAAATAACTCTGCAAAGGGGTTGTTTTACACCATATCTGGCCAGGGCAGCTGGGAGAGCACAGATGAAAAGACACACCAGGTAAGTCAGCTGAGATCTAATAAACTCATTGCCCAAAGGCAACGCCCTCCAGGAGAGCTTGAGTGAGCTTGGGTGAGGCAGAGCTGAGTGATGAGGTACTGAGGGACTGGCTGAGTGATGCAGGTACAGAGGGACCGGCTGAGTGATGCAAGTACAGAGGGACCAGCTGAGTGATGCAGGTAGGAGGGACCGGCTGAGTGATGCAGGTAGGAGGGACTGGCTGAGTGATGCAGGTACAGAGGGACCAGCTGAGTGATGCAGGTAGGAGGGACCGGCTGAGTGATGCAGGTACAGAGGGACTGGCTGAGTGATGCAGGTATGGAGGGACCAGCGGTCCCCGAGGGGGGACACGGTGGAGAGGTGCCGGCTCCAGATGCCTTCCACAGCTCAGAGCAGTGAGCTAACGCGGGATGACTCAGGACTGCTACGAGAGGGCCATTAATTACACCTCTCACGTAAGCGTGGTTCGTGCCCGCACCAGCCTGTTCCAAGGCTTCCCTTGGTTATGGCTGTGAGAGAAATGGTGGTGTGGACAGAGCAGGAAGGCGCTTTCAGCCACGTAATCTGGGAATTGCAAAATACAAAGCCCTTTGATTGAAGTCTTCCTCCACCACAACCTAAGTCAGGAACCATTGTCACGATTCATATTCCAATACCCCCTTACTCTCGATACAGTGCTGGTTAAAGGTAGGTTGGGCACAAAACAAGACCAACCCAGTTTCCCACAGAACTGAAAATGATACAAACCCTATCAGCTCACTGGGACAACAGTAGGACAAAACATCCCCCAAACTCAGCTTGCCCCTGTTCCCACCTTGCAGGCTGGCTGGACCCATCGATGTAGACAAACTGCCATGCTGGGCACCAGGATCTCCCATCTCCAGCTCCTCATGGACCTGACGGTCCAGGAGAGGACATCTCCACCCACCACAGACGCGTGTCCCCGCGTGCGCCCAGTCCCCAAAAAATGGCTTTTCACATTCCCAAAGCTGTAGGAGATCCTAAAGCTTTATCAACTTCATTTACTTTCCATCACACAAGGTCCTCATCTACACGGTAACAGTTTCTTTTTTAAGTAATTCTGTAGCTCTATTCCCAGCGGTTTCTGCACATCACTCGGGTTGGAGGCTGACAATTGCAAGCAGAATCACTAAGTGCTGCTCGAACTTGCACCGATTTGTAACAAAATGGCTTGGAACCAACATTCTTATCAAAGGTGCTTCTGCCCCACCCTTTTGCTGAATACAGAGTGCTTAGCCATGTTGGAAAAGATAATGAATACTAGAAATAATTTTGAGTAGAAGCTCCCAACAAAGCAGAAAACCTGGAAAGCACCTGAGGAAACCAACTTTTGCTCCTATCAGATTCGATCTGTCAGATACAACAATCCTTATCCAACAAATCAATGCTAATTTCTCCCACCTGTTTTATTTTCTCACCCGTCACAAGGGTGACCATGATCTACCTGGCTGCTTTGTGCCCAGCACTGAGCCTCAAGGAGCCTCTGGTGACCTTCCAGCAGCTCTTGGCAAAAGATGCCTCTCAGCTCAGCAAGAGATGAAACTTGTAGGTAGACACAGATACACACACGCACCCACACTTTACTACATCAATACTCTTTCCTGAACACAACAGAAACAACGCTGCTTTGCAAACCTACAAGAACATAACTCTCCCCCTGGAAAAGAGGTAAAGCCACTCCTACAAACATTAAAAAGTAAAATGTCACACAAAATTACACTGAGCTTGCCAGCTACCACAAATGATTTTTCAGAGCAGTGGTGTTTACAAGGCTAGCCAGTAACTTCAGAGTAAATGCTGTAAGTCAATTAAATAGTACTTTGCAGCACGGGTGACACGGTGTCATGGATCATCCAGTGCTCAAAGAGTGGAACTCTTGATTTTAGTCAAAGGCAGGAATCTGGTAGTAAATACAACATTGGGTCCTGGCTGACAACTGACAGTTATTATTAGAAAGTGTGTTCCACCAATTACAAAATTAATTATAAAGTCATGTCAAGTCACTCAGCTGGAAAACAATTATTTCAGTTCGTGACATTAAATGAGAGAACAGTGCTCCACCTTCATCTGTATGCAAATTGCAATGGATTGCTTGGGACTAACCCATCTACCTCCAATGCTGGCAGGAACCCAAAATCTAACCCAATATACCCCTCAGGGGTGAGACAGATGAATATCACCTTGTGAGAATCCAGTTTGGCAACAAGCAAAATGCAGCAGGTGAAGATGGATGACAAAGAAAAATCACAGCTCTGCTTAACAAGTTTTGTAGTAAACTTTCTAATTTGACTGCAGTGAAGTAAAATTCCAAATACAACAAACATGATGCTGTGGGATCATGCCCAAGCTGGGGAGATCAACACTTGCTCTGAGACAGGACCATGTGTGCTGATGGACACCTGTTTATAAAACCTCTGAAGACTACTGCACGCGGAAGCTTTGCTCGAAGACCATCACATGTACATCTGGGAACAGTCTGGTTGACTGCTTTTCTTTTTAAGAAGTTTTGGTAAAGGCACCACAAAAACTTCTGTAAAGTGTTGGCGGTATCATGATGTTACAACTTCAGAAAATCTGCACCACATATTTCTGGGGTAAAATTCCCAAACCTATCCATACAAAAAGGATCATGCACTTTCTCTGGTTATCCAAGAGTTGGGCTACCAGACTGCCCTCAGCTCAACAAGCTATTTGTATAAGGTTCAGCTCTACTTGCATCCATACAAGAAAAATTTCACCGAGGAAGACTACAGATCTCAGTGGGTGAAGTTACACACATCCCATCCTACCTCCCAGAATAGTCATTAGCTTTCTTCAAACCAAAGCACGGTGCCATTTACAACTAGGTAACCCATCTTCTGCACCAGATTTACCAGGAATGAAGCTCCTGAGGTGCCTGACCCACATCTTACCTAGTTTTCCCTAGGTGATGGGTGTCCTCCTCAGGGCACCCCTCCGGACTAATGAAATGGTCTCTCGAATATGAAAAGACAAACCTAGCTTCTGCAGGAGACACCTTCATTCTGCAGTGTGTACTTACAAAAAATTTTGCAGGCTGACAAGCGCACACATTGGTTTGAAAGAGTGCAATGAAGAAACTGGATAAAACAAACAAACAAAACAACAAAATAAACCCCACTTTCTCCATGAAACACCTGCAGCCCTGAGACACAGTTTACTATGCTCAGAGCAGCTGTGCACATCAAACATCCAGTTATTGCTTTGGGGACTTGCATCACAGTTACCTTCGGTTTGACAATTACCTTCTCAAACACCACAACAAAACCAAGGTGGCTCCCATGGAACAGGAGAGATATTTCACATACATACATGTGTGTGTGTACGTGCATGTGTATATGAAAATAAATAAGACACACACATTTCCAGATGCCACATGCTGACATTTCCTTATCAGTGCAAATTGCCTTGCCCTGATGCTTCTGAGGCTCAGTGAAGCTAGCGACACGGTGAGATGTGAAGAGTCTCAGACCCAGACGTCCTTGTCACAAGGATACATATACTACACTACTGCAAATTCCATGTTAATTCTTGAGCCCCTGCCTAAGGTTTTGACCTACTCTGGTATGCTGGGCTCATTCCCAAAGGCTGAGCTGGCTCCACCATCTACCGCTGATGTGCCCATCAGGCTCATTTCAGAGAAGAGTGATCTTGTTGCAGATACAGGGGGATCAGTTTGCACCTCAAAGCACAGCAAGTTTAAATCTTCTTTCTCAAAAGCCATAAAAATAAAAAAACATTAGGCAAATCCCCCTATTTAAAACACTTCATGAGGTGATTAACACAACTTTGCGTGCTTTGCAATGGTTAACAGCTCCCCAACACCACGCACAATTTTAAGTTAAATAAATCAAGAGATGCTTCTCCACAAGAAGCCGTAACAAAGCCCAGAAGTCTGCAGACCCCAAGCAGCCTTAGAGGCAGGATTATCATTTTTGCACAGTTGCAGGGAGCTCTATTTATACAAACACCTCGGTTATTCAGCTCTGTCCTTCAGACACACCTTACCTACTCTGTGCCTTGATGCAGTGTTCCATTACTACTCCAGGCAAGACCAGAGATGGCTGAACTTCACCAGAGGCCCCTGGATGCAGCGTCTGACAGCCTTGCTCAGAATTTTCCCCCAATGTGTGCTTTGGAATTGCTGGCACTGCAGGGAAGAGGCAGAAATGAAATGGTCCATCCTTGCGGCACAGCCGGGCTGCAGTCCAGAAGGGCTGTTCTGCTCTTTGGGCACCCAACAGGACCACACGAAAGGGCCAGGGAAGGGTGGGATGGGACAGGAGACCACGCCATAACAGCCTAACATGGGATACTGGTGCTTTTCAGTCAGACAGCACACCTGGGGTTTTTTTGGAGGTCTGAACTTCCATCCTAACCATCCTCCAGCAAGCCATGCTAGATGGGAGCCAGAGGCTTAGGAATCGTAGAATCAGAATTGTCAGGGTTGGAAGGGACCTTAAAGATCATCCAGTTTCAACCCCCTACCATGGACAGGGACATCCCTCACTAAATCAGGCTGCCCAGAGCCCCATCCAGCCTGGCCTTAAAAACTCCCAGGGATGGGGCTTCCATCCCCTCTCTGGGCAACCTGTGCCAGGGTCTCCCCACTCTCATGGGGAAGAATTTCCTCCTCATGTCCAATCTGAACCGACCCATCTCCAGCTTCAATCCATTCCCTTGAGTCCTGTCACTGCCCGACATCCTAACAAGTCCCTCCCCAGCTTTCTTGTAGCCCCCTTGAGATACTGGAAGCCACAACAAGGTCTCCTCAGAGCCTTCTTTTCTGCAGACTGAACAGCCCCAGCTCTCTCAGTCTGTCTGCACAGGAGAGGTGCTCTCAAATCATAGAATCGATTCATAGATTCATAGAATCACAGAATGCTTTGGGATGGAAGGGACCATTACAGGTCACTCAACCCACCTCCAGCGAGCGGGGACATCTTTCTCGCTCAGAGTGCTCAGAGCCCTGTCCAACCTGACCTTGAATGTTTCCAGTGATGGGGCATCTATCTGCCTCTCTGGGCAACCTGTACCAGTGTTTCACTACTCTCACTGATTCTTAATTATATCTTGTCTAAATCTACTCTCTTTTAGTTTAAAAGCATTATCCCTTTTCCTATTGCTACTATCAAAAATCTGGCCCCTCTTTCATCTAAGTCCCCTTTAAGGACTGAAAGTGCACAATAAGGTCTTCCCAGAACCTGGCCTTCTCCAGGCTAAAGAACTCCAACTTTCTCAGCCATTCGTCATAGAAGAGGTGCTCCAGCCCTCTGATCAGGAGCAAGCTACGTTGTATCTTCTAAAAGACAATTGATTTTTTTCATCATTATTAACAAGTTTGGAGTTTTCATTTGTTTATTTGGTTTCAAACAAGTAATTTGCTATCTACTTTCCATTTTGATTTGGCTTTCACAGGTCTGTCTTTGCTTATGCAAACGACATTTTTTCCCTTTTATGAAGCTTTAAATTTAAAGCTCTTCCACATTTTTAATCAATTGTCTATACTAATTTCCTCTGCAATTTAGACAAAATTTACTTGTATCAGTTTCTCAAGCTATATTCCCCCCTTGCCGAAAAAAGGCTAAAACATACTCATTTCCTCACGATGGATTATTTTAATTAGATTCCACTCCTTCTGAAGTGTATGTTTTCTCTGGATGCTTTCCATTTCTTCTGGAGTGTCACCTTTTGCATTGCCTCACCGGGGCTCTGCACTGCGTTCCTCACCAACCCAGCTCTCTGCAAGAGCACGCAGGAGCACTTGGAGTATCTTCCTATCAGCAAACGTTCAGTTTAGCAAAACATACTGGTTTATCTGGTTTTGCTGCTGGATCTTTAGCTTCAATCTAAACTGGTTTAGATGGTTAATAAAACATTAAAGACCAAATAAATGAAAGCATTTAAATCCAGAGGGACGCGAAGACACTCACTCTACTTTCAGGAGTGCCTACTTCAGGCTACGTGCTTTCCAAACCTCTGATGAGAGCGTGCCTAAAAAGAGGCCTTAAATATGGGCAGGTGAGGAGCCACAGGCAGGCTCACGGTGCGATTTTCAAGCCCAGCAATGTCCACGGAAACACCCACGAGGTGCTCTGCAGGTTTTGAAAAAGATCAAGACCTTCATTTCAGTTCCTCATTTGTTATTCATTTCCAAAGGCACTCTGAAACATGTACACAGGACAGCTTTATTCAGAAAACTTCCCGCCAAGTCCAAGTGTTTGCTCACAAACTTCCTAGGGAAAAAAAACGAGCAAACCAGTCTAAGGAACTGCCTGTGTGAGGAGAGATGGAAACAAAGCGAGGGGGGAGGAAGATTCTTGCATTGTCTGACATTTTGTGGTCATGGTGTAACCAGCCAGACAATTCCCACGAGAAAAGTCTACAAAGAAATACTGACTGGTACATCCTATAGTTAAGAATTTCCTCATGTATGGTTGCTACATTTAGCCTAGGCAATACATGAGCACAACTGAGATTTGTAGGATTAAAAACGGTTGTGCTAGCCCATTTTGATGCATCTTCAATCACTGTGCTTCCAGCAGGTAGATATTCAAAGAGTTTTTGGAAACCTTTGTCTTTTTTTTTTGCACCAACAAGCACAGATCTGAGATCCCCAATTCTTCAATGATTTTTAACATTCCTAACTGTCTGCACTTCCTAAACCCCTCAATAAACATTTGCTTTTGACGAGCTCATCTGCATGAAACAGTAACATCTTTTGTTGACAAGCAACGTACTTTGTCAATACAAGAGCAGGAGAAGAATGGACCAAATGAGTTTCTGGGTCTTCAGCTAAGATGCAGAAGTAATTTCAGCTGACAAGTAATTAATATGCTAAACTTAGCCATCTCCTGTTTAATTAAGTTTATCAAAACCACCATCGTTTTGCACATCTTCAAGATCTGGGTATATTTCTGAGGTACTGAGAGGCTGAAGAACCAGAACTCAAAAAAAGCTTAAATTAAATTAAGTCTGTGGGTACAAACTCCACTTCCCTGGCTTTTCCATATTGCATTTTCCATGCTTGCATCTCAGCTTGATTTTTAGTTATTACCATATTGCTGTAACGAAAAGATTAACTTTCCCATTAACTATAAGTAAATACATCTTAACAGTTCAAAACAATGAATCAATGAAACAAACCACTCCAGCCTTGCCAGCCTGGTAGAGTCATTCAGCCTCAGCGACACAAGGTTTCAATCAGATAGCCAAACTTTTGTCCATCAGATTTAGATTTGTCCCGAAATGCAAGACAGACTTTCCTCCTTCCCCGCTTTGCAGAGCGAGAAAGCACAGAAACGGAGAAAATTAAAACCTGCCGCATTATTCTGCAACGTGCTACAAAATGTAACAAAAAAGCCAAATCTCTCTTTGCCTTCTCCTCCTCATCAAGTTGAATTTATTTTTTTTTAAACAGTCGTGTAGTTGCAGCTCTGCCTACATCTCCAAAAGTTAAACAACTATGCCACAATAGGGGTATTTTGTTCGCTCAGAAGAAAATCATCTAATGAAAAACTATGTTGGTGGTTGAATCCGTTTCCTTTAGGAGGAGCTGGCTGTAATCTCAGTGGGACTTGTGGTTTCAGCTATTCATACTGCTCATAGCGGTTTCTGTTTTTTCTCAAAGCAATGTAACCCAGCAACTCAGAAAAAAAAAATAAAAAAAAAACCCTCTGTGATTAACTTCTTCTGAGATACAAGATGTCATGGAAATGCAAGTCACCTCTCCGCTGAGGAGAATCATAAATCTCTATCGCTCTGTCCATTTTGTACGGCCACCTCGCATCCCAGGCTGAGTCCAAAGGGAAAGTCAGAAGTCACTGAAATTTTCTCTATTACCTGAAAACAAGTTGAACTCACAACTCTCAGACCAGAGATCATCCTTCAGAGCTGCAAGGAACTGCATCTCTCGGACCCTAATTGATAGTTTCGGACCCTAATCGATAGTTTTGGTTCTTTGCCCAACCACAGGAGAGCTTTAAAATTAACAAACATTCTATTAGCTGACCTCACCTAATGAATGAATAGCCATCAACTGTGTACACGTACGGAAAACACGTCCTTTTATTTGTACGCAAAAGTCCACATGTGTGGAAAGAAACTGGATGGGAACATCTGTGCATCAAAATCTTACCTAAATTACACACTTTTTAAAAAAAATGCATTGAAAGTTGGTGTCAATCCCAATAAATTCACAATAAAACACCTAAGGAGAATAATAATGTTAAACAAAAAAACCACAAAACTTTCCCCCTAGATTCCATATGAGGCAACCCAGGCTTGCCTTGAATTCTGAATTACCACAGCTATACAGTACAGCATCTAGGCTCCCTTACCTGGGATAAAGAGTATACAAATTGTGCTCCAGCAGCAGTTATTTATTATTACTCTGTCCTACAATGTCATTTCCCAAGCATCCAGGTGCTGCAGAAGAAAGAGGCCATTCCGGGCTACCAAGAACAACAAAATATCTGGAGAAAAAAACGGCAAAGTATAAGCAGATGGGCACAAGATGAAAGCAAAGCAATCCTAGGTCTGAAAAGCACAACTTCTGCGTTTTGCAAAATTGACCAAGTGGGTTTCTTTAAAAAAAAAATAATAATAATTAAAATAAAATAGAAAATCAGAAGACAAAAATAAACTTATCACAGGCACAGCCAAAGTAGCACTGCAGGAAACTCACCACCATCAAGACTAAAGCGCCTGTGGCATCTCGAAGCGTGGTGGCTCTGGATTTCTGACCAGGAGCTGCAATATTTGTGCCTGCAGCTCCCTAGACTGCCCCCTTCCCTGCCCAGCCACAGAACCTGCCATAACACCACCAGCCGAGCAGGAAAAGCAAACTCAAGCCGGGCACCTGCACAGACCTACGGCAGCATCGTGTCCTTATTGTCCTGCATCCTTCTCTTCGGGAAGCCATCCTCCAGGAACCAGCTATCGGCTCTTAATCACCAGTTGTGTTATTCACAGGGCCCACAATGAAACAGGGGGTGGCTGAGGTTACCACGTTGTGGTAATAATCAAATTTAAGGGGATTATAATCATTATAAGCTAATCAGGAGAGAATTATATATTTTTAATTAGCAGCTGCTGTGTGGTTAAGGCATTAGAATCCCCCAGCTGTTCGCTGGTAAGCGCAACCAACAGCACTCTATCTGAAGTGCAAAATAATGTATTTTCCATTTAAAAGTCTGTAAGGAAACAAAAAAATCGCCCTTAACAATACTATATACTGTGAAGCCTCATTATAGATCACTCTTTTTGCTTTTAGCATCAGAAAGATTCTTTTTTTTCAAGCTCATAAATTCTTGCACTTAATCATATACTGAACGTAGGCCAAATACAAAAAGGGAATAATTTACAATATATTGTGTATATTGTTACTTCAAACCACATAGTAGTTACCCGTAAATTCTCCAGCATTTGGTATAAACACATAGTGTTTGTCTACTCATTTTAAGTCTAGAAAAGGACATATTTCTGCAGAGCCTTAAGAGGTATTCACTGCATGAATAATATAGACTGAATAAAACTTTTCAGTTGGATTTTCTTGTAACAACAGACTTTAATCCAAGATTCCCAAGCAAAGAAACAGATCTCCGCAGTTTCTGTAACCACCCCTTGTATTTTTAAATTGTTCTTCAGCTGCATATTAGCTGAGAATCTTTCTATGTTATCTCAGAGAGACTCCAATAGCGAACAGCCCCCAGAGATCTTGCTTTGTTTAAAAATAAAGCAAACCCAACAGCCAGTTCATCTGGATAAAAACCGGTTTTGTTGAAGGTGTTCAATTGTAAGGAGACAGAGCAGAACCTGCGGAGGCTTGCCAAGAAGAGTTACTCTCTAAGCACCCAAATTTGGTAGAAGTCAACAAAAAAAAAAACAAACAGCAAAGCAGTTGGTCTTGTTCCCAAAGTCTTCTCTTCAAGTTCCTGGTGTCAGACCAGCCTCCTTCTCCACAATCCTGCAACATTTTGGTCTAACACAGGGAAGGAGCACAGGAGCACAGCCAAGCCCTTCATTCCCATCATCTCCCACCTCTGTTAACGGGTCCCTCCAGCTAATGAAAATACCAAATGAAAGTGTCAAATAGCACCGTGCCCAGTTTTGGGCTCCTCACCACAAGAGGGACACTGAGGGTACAGAGGCAGCTGCCAAGCTGGGAAAGGATTTGGAGCATGTGTCGTATGAGGAACGGCTGAGGGATCTGGGGCTGTTTAGCCGGAAGAAGACTGAAGGGAGACCTTATCACTCTCTACAACTCCCTGACAGGAGGTTGTAGCGAGGAGGGGTTGGTCTGTTCTCCCTAGAGGCGAGTGACAGGACAAGGGGAAATGGCCTTAAGTTGTGCCAGGGGAGGTTCAGGTTGGATATGAGGAAGAAATTCTTTACTGAGAGGGCTGTCAGGCATTGGAATAGGCTGCCCAGGGAGGTGATTGAGTCGTCATTCCTGGAGCAGTTTAATAGACGAGATGTTGTGCTGAGGGACGTGGTTTAGTGGTGCTTTTAGGGCGAGGGCAAGGGTTGGACTTGATGATCTTGCAGGTCTCTTCCAACCAAAACTGTTCCATGATTCTATGATGGTTAGGTTCCCATTCATCCTAAAGTCACATTATCAGAAGTCAAATTAACTCAGAAGACGAGAAGACTCACAAGGATCATTAACAACTGCCAAGGCATGGGTTAACACGATACTGCTGAGTGTCAGGAAGTTTTTTTGCCTTCTGCATCACCTCATTTCGACCAGACCAGCCACCATGGGCCGTCTCCTGGACATGCTCCCTGGGACACAGTGACCTTCTCCAAGGTTGCAACAGCTCCCCTGCTCAGAGCTACAGAAAACTAGTCTTCGCAGGGTTAAAATCCAGAATTAAGCTCCTCAGTAACTATTTGAGGGTATGCCTTAAGGTATGTCTGCAAAGTGGAGGAAAGGGCTAAGCAGCTACCTGCAAATTCACAAGCCCTCACAGAGGGGAATGGGAGCAGACAACCAGGTTGGCCCAGTGACGAGCACACCTCAAGCCACAGCAGCCCAGCTCTGGACGGCCAGTTTCTAGACCTAGTACTACCTCACTCTGGGGTGGCCAGACCTGGCCAGTGATGCTCTACCTGCCACTGCCCGAGCCTTGGCCTGCATAGGTCGCGAGAAGTCCTCCTGCTCCTCTGCTCTGCCCTGGTGAGGCCACATCTGGAATCTTGTGTCCAGTTCTGGGCCCCTCAGACAAGACAAGGAGTAATGGGCACAAGCTGGAACATAGGAGCTTCCACAAAAATACTAGAAAAAACTTTTTCACTGTGAGGGTGACAGAGCCCTGGCACAGGCTGCCCAGGGGGAGTGTGGAGTCTCCTCCTCTGGAGACATTCAAACCGACCTGGACGCATTCCTGTGCGATCTACTGTAGGTGATCCTGCTCTGGCAGGGGGGCTGGACTGGATGATCTTTTGAGGTCCCTTCCAAGCCCTGGCATCCTGTGATTCTGTGATAAAGAGGGTGACATTTGTCCATCTCGGCAGACTGTGAGCATTTGTAACTGTTCTGATGTCTCTCTCATTGAGGAACAGGTACAGATTCTATTACTGCAGAAGACAAACGTCTTTAGATTCAGTTATCTCTGATAAAACTGTTTCCGCTGAAATCACCGCAACACAATCCAGACTGCAGAATGGCTGTTAACAGAAACTGCTATTTCTAAGAGTTTTCAAGCACCGGGCAGTCCTGAATAACATCCTCCTGAATAACATCCTCCGGGCCTCTGGGGATTTTGACTAACCATCAGCAATAGTCAACTCAGAAAAACCCAACAGTTGTTATCTGACTTGGACATCAAATATCCTCCTGTGGACTCAGACTAACACAGCTAGCCCCAGAAAAAATGCAGGCTTCCTTAAAAAGCTGAGAGCTTTTGCATAAATCATCTGGTCTTGCAGATGGGTGCTGCCATCAAGACTAACACTACCTAAAACTGTGTTATTGACAGCTTCGGACAAGGGAGCTGTACAGGACTTGAACTCTTCTCTTTCCACTCTAAAGACAACATACCCTCAGACCAAATGCAAAATATATTCAGGGGAGGAAGGGGCCGGAAGAGACAGCTGTTAGACCCAAAATATTAGCATCACAAACACTTTCAAGTCACAAGGACAGAGTCATCACTGAAGACATCGACTCTGACAAGCAGAGATGCATCAGGAAATCAAAGACTTGCACAGAGCTGTGGCACTGAGCTGTACCCAGGCAGGCAAATCATGAACTAAATTAATTGCCTGAAGCATGACACAGCTGCAACATCCTAGAGGTTTTCACTGCTTTGCAGCATCGTTCTTTCAACTCTACCCCATGCTGGGACTTTAATCTGCAGGGCTGTAATGGTACTATCAGCAATGTTAGAGGCGAGACTAAAAATAAACACGGGACAAGAAAAATGCAAAGCTCCTCCTCCCCGCGAGGTCTGGAGGGAATTTCCTGACTCAGGCTGCTCTATCACTTGTTTACTTGTTACCAAGTATGATTTTTCACAGCAGCGTGTGTGGTTTTCACCGAAGTTTCCAAGTTAAAATCAACAGGGCTATAATGCTGTACGGAAACTAAACATCGCTAATGCGAGAGAGAGAGAGAGAGAGACAGGATCCTTGCTGTTTCCCTGCTCATGCTGCACACTGCATTTCCAGAGCAAATACTGCGTTCCAGGTCAAATATAAAAGTACTGGGGGCAAAGACAGTTCCTCGGGTCAGGGGATGAAGGACACCAGCTCACAGAGTAATCTGCAATGAGTCCAGCATCTTACTCTATCCATTAGATATATTAACCTCTGGATAAAGAAGCTGCCACATAATGTTCAGAAGAGCTGGAAGGTTTGTCCCTCTGGAAAGCACCTCTCCAAAACTCCTCACGAGTGCCAGGAGGCATTTTGAGGAATAGAGGTCAGCTCTTCTCCCTGTGGCATGGACGGAGGATAGGGCCGTAGAGAAGCAGCCACCGCTGACTTCAGAACTCCATAAAAAGCTGGCACAAAGATTTGTTTATGAAAAGCTAAAAATTAAGCTTGGCTTTAAAATAGCGCAGTCACCAGTTAACGGCTCAGAGGGTCACATTCTTCTTCCATCTCTGCCTCCTCTCGCTTTGAGACCTCCTCTTTGCCCAGCAGCTTTCCCAAAATGGTCTGCAAACATGGCAGAAACTCCCCAGAGGGAGGCGGCCAGAAAGCTCTGTCTGAGGAGTTGAAGGAACGTGCTTAGGAAGGGATGCTCAGCACTTCCTACAGCACTACACATTTTTTCCGAGACTGCAGCAGAGACCATTCCTATCTGCGGCAAACTTGGTACGTCAGATACTACAGTGTTTCATGAAAATTTTAGGAGGCGACTGCAGGTTCACGATGCTGCCAAGGAGAAATGCACTCATTCCCATTCCGTGGTGCACAACTCTCCCTGTTCACCTCCCCTACCCCTTGAGCACACACCAGAGGAAAATATAAGATTTCAAGCATTGCAAGTTTCCAGCCTAAACCAACATCCTGTAAAACTACGAGTTAAAGGCAGGAACACTTCACTTCCAAACCACAAAGGCTGTAACGAGTGTGGCTTTAATTGGCTGGTACACGAGCTGCACAGCCAGAATCAGCAGCTGGCAATGAAATCAGCCCTTCTGCGCTGCAGATTGCTAAACTTTTGCCCGTGTCTGCAGCGTGGTGTGTCACAGAAGTAACTCGGAACCCATAAAAATAATTACAAAAGTATCTAAGAAAAATAAAGTGTCAGCCCCAAACCAGCGATACAGTAAATTTCTTCCCTGAAAGTTTCTAGCTGTGCAGGGATCTATCTCTGATCCCACAGTGATGAATTTCCACTATGTGCACATAATGTCCTTCATAAGAAATCTGTGTATTTCAGGTGTCAGTTAAAATCTGGCCCTTTAGAGCTACCAATTTCAACAGCCTTACCAAATCCCATTATCTAGAATTAGAAATTCAGTTCTCGAAAAATCAGTCCCAAATGACAGAAATCTCTATTAAGCAACTACAGCACATTTTCTTGCTTCATTTATTTAACACATCATTCAAGTTACTCACACACAACTCCTTTACAAGTTGACAAAGCACACGACGAGTTCTGTGCTAGTTTGCGCCTAACTTCAGAATATTTGAAGAAAAGCTGGATTAGTAAGGAATGGGATTTTACAGCAAAGCCTTCTTTTCATCTGGTGCAAAGCTTTGAATCTCATAAAGCCGATGTAGTAAACTTTCAAGCCAAGGCGTTTCACAGAGTTAAGCAGGGGTGCACTGCTATCACTTGATAGAGTTAATGGAAGTTTTAACAGGTTACACTCTGCTTAAAACCATCTTGTTCCTGAATTGGGAAACGCACATCAAGCAGAATAATAAGTAAATAAATAAAATTACAAATAAATAAATGAATGAAATGAAAACAACACAACCCAAAATCACACCAACAAGAACTTAGGGTAATACGTGTAGGCATCTTGTAACTCAAAAAGCATCTTGTAATTCAAAAAAAGCTGATCTAAATAAAAGGAGTATACATGAGTAAAAGCAAGACAGTATCGCCCTGTAAGCAGCTGAGGAACTGTTGCTTCCCCACGGCAAAATCCCGGGCGCCGCCGCGCTCCGTCCGCACCAGACGGCTTCTGTCCTGGCGAAAGCAAAGCTCAGGCCAGAATCCCGCGTTGCTGTTCGGAGACAAAAAGCAGAGCAGAACTTAAACTCCGCAGTTAGTTCAGTTGTAGACCACAGGCGTGCAGTCCATGCCTTTCTGTTTTTTACCTGCACAACTTTAGTTTAAATTGGGTCTTGTCCCCAGGGCTCCCTATTAAAGAAGCGAGAGTCAGAAGCTTTGGACGTGTCAGGACAAATCCTACGAAATGTAAATTCGTTTAATGCACTGATTTACGCTTTCTTACATGGCACTAGAAACAGAAAAGCAGTAACTCAAACTGCTGCACAGGCTCCTGACAACAGTGATGATACACGCTGCTTTTTTAAGGCTGAAAGGAGGTTCTGGGGAAGGAAGATAAATCAAAACATGGCATCTTTGAAAGGGGAGCGATGTAGGAGCTAAGCCGCAGCGACTCCACAAGCATCCATCAGGGAAAAGAGACTTTGGCGTTATTCAGTACCTAAGTTTTGCAACAGTCCTTAATTCGAGTTAAGACTGCATGAGCGCTCATTAATTTTAATGTTGTGCACTTTGCCATAGCCCTACCTAGGAATGCTGAACCCTGCAAGCGTTCTTCGCAAAGGGACTAGTCCCTGCTCGCCCTGCGCCCCCCAGAAATGGGCTGTAGGAGGATGCTGCCTTCACTGCCATTGGACCCAACCTTGCAAACCTCCAGCAGCAGCCCCAGGCACCCTGTGCCCAGCCAGACACCCCAGCAACACACACTCCACAAAAGTCACCACTGCCACAGCCCAGGCAGGGATAGGAACCCCCCCTTCCAAACACAGAGGCTGAGCCAGACCATGTGTCTGCGCTCCCACCTGGCAGAGTCTCACCCAGAATTTGTCTGTGTTCTCTAAAACTCAGAAACCCTCTCCAGAAAAATAATTTTTTTGGTATGTTGATTAGTACAAACGCTGTTGATCTGGTCTCTGCACCCATGTGCTCAATTTGCATTCTAAATGCATTTACTCCTACGCTTGGTGCATTCTCTGGACCAGAGATATTAAACCAAACACATTGAGGTAGCTTCCCTCCATACAAGTAACAAGGAGTTTTACTAGCACACCTCTGGTGGAATATTAACTAACTCCAGTGTTTTGCTGGGAAAAAGACTGCATTTAATCCGGATTGTGATTGGAGAGCAGGAAAGAAAGAAGGTCTTCAGAGTAAATATGGCACCACTATTAAAAAAAAACAGGCTAATTATCAACCACAGGCATGAAACTGTGGGAAAACGACAGCAACCTGGTCCCACTTGTGACAATGCTGACTGCTGGACAAGCAGAAAGCAACTCAGATATGCTGCAGGAGGAAAGCGATTAAAGCTCTCGCTTTGTAACATAAAGAAGTTGGTTCTGTAATAGGTATCTGCAGGGTATTCAGGGTGCTCCGATTTTATTAGCCAGAGATGCAAAAGCCAGTAAGGCAGGTTTAACATCCATGAAAAAAATATTTCAGGCCTGATATCAGGGAGCTCTGCAGAGTTCAGAAATGGATCAGACGTTTCTTTATGTAACAAGAAAAGCTGAAGGCAGCATCAGATATTCCACAAAAGGCAACAAACGCCATAAACAAGGTATATAAAGCCTCCAAGCTTCCAGGCATAAGCTGCCCTCTGCCTACAAGACATCAAGACACTCTCCCAGCGATGGGTTATTCTTAACAGCGGGTGCCAGTTTCCAGTGCCATCTTCTAAAACAGATTATATTAACCAGTATTTGCAACAGGAAAGCAACTGAGAGGACATCTCACCTGAATCTGCTGTGACACATCCTGCACCAAACAAAACAGCATCATTCTGGCAGCAAGTTAATTTCCAAAACCGCTCAGGAGAAGAAAAACAATGCCAGAACACATAAAATTTGTAATTGTTACTTTTCAAGTACCGTTTTAGAGAAAACAACAACACTAACAAAATGTTAAAAGGCAGCAGAGGAACAGATAGGGAAAAAAAGTTAAAATATCACATCAGTCCAAAGCTGCCAAAAATGAAGGGATCATAGCAGATAAAAGAAAAGTGGGTAAAAATAGAAGTGCCAGGATTGACATGCCTTCAAGTTATAGAAAAAGCATCTGGATTGTCCTCAAATCCCCTCCCGACTGCTGTCTAACTGGGTAATCATCCCTCTCAAGCAATGGGGTTGTCTCAAGCAGAGCAATGGGGCAGGGCCAATTTCTTTTCATCCAGTGCCATGTGGGACAAAGCACCTTCCAGTCAGAAAGGGACCAGTTTGCGCCCTGTTCCACAGATCCTAGTGCAGCCCAAAACCTGCCTTTTGGCCAAGTTCAGAGATGCTGGAGGATGCACACGCAAACTTCTCATGGCCCCTGGGAAGGACCCATCTCCAGCTGGGGGAGCTTCAGCAGGGCCCCAAAAAAGCAGCTCTGCAAATTAATACACTGGTGTAACTCACACCAGGTGAAAGGAAGAGCACAGAAAGCTTCACCTCAGCCTGTTAAGGCTCGAGAAATATAATTTTCACCTTATTTTTGGAGCCTACCATTTACTGAGCATTGCTAAGGAGACCCACTGGTCTTCCACATTCTCTTCTTTCACAAGCCCATGTGCAAGGCTTGCCAATGCATCCTCATGGGATGCCTACCCCACGGGGTGCCGCTCTGGGGTAGGTCACTTGAGCACAATAACTTGAAACCTCCTTTATTTAAAAAGAAAGAAAAAAAAAAAAGCCTTTTCAACCAAGTAATTTTTTACTTTTGCAGTGTTACATACAACTGCATGGCTCTGTATCTGGTATCTGCCTGCATATGTCCTTGTGCTAAAGTGACAGCTACAGAGAAGTAGTTGAAAACATTTAAGCGAAAAATGTTTTGTCATTTCATGACGTGTTAACACCGCTCAACATTTTACTGTTCTGAAGGACATTACAGCAATCTGGCTGCAGACAAGACTTTGCAGGTTAAATTACAGATTTAGAAACACTTTGAACATCACTTCAGAAAAGCAAAGACTCCAAAGTGTTCCCCCTCTGCTCTCCCCGTGGTCCCCGAAGTCTGAACCAGGAACATACTTGACTTTTTACATCTAAGCTAAGGCGACGGGGGGGACAAACCCAGATTCAATAGAAAGTCGAGGAAAACAAACCCAAGCAGCTGAGTGTGAAAATTAAATGAAGTGCAAAGCCATGGAGTGTGAGCCTTAGGACAGAGAAACAGTCAGGCAAGCGCACAAATGCCTTCCACGTGTTCTAGATGGAAAGAAGCTGAATTTTTTAAAGACTAACATGGAAACTGCTTTAAGCAATTTGTCATTTCCAATAGAGGTTCTGCAGTAAAAGAGAGATTTGGACAAGTTAAACAACTTCCTACTGGAGCGGCTGCATGCAATGTTTAAACTATCTCTTGCAGACTTCTTAGAAAAGGAGTATTTCTAATTTTGCCATTCAGGAAGACTTTGAAATGTCACTGCTGTTTGATTTGACCAGTGAAGAGGAAATACAGAGTTGAGAGAAGGGGAAAACAATGCAAATACCATTCTGTATTTTTTAACTTGGTTTCAGGCAGCTTGTGAGCAGGTGTTAAGAAGTGCGAATATTGTTCATTTACATCCAAGAGGGGGAAATTTCAGACGTATTTTAAAAGTCATGTAGATGTGGTGCTTGGGGACACGGTTTAGTGATGGACCAGGCATTGTTAGGCTAATGGTTGGACTACATTTTAAAAGTCTTTTCCAACCCCAACAATTCTACAGTTCCATGATTTCCTAGAAACATTACAACTTAAAACTCACTGTGAAAAATCATCTCAAAGCCAAGTCTGAGAGCATCTTTTTATTTAACTTGAGCTAGAAATGATGTTTTTACAGGGGGAAAAAAAAATCTCCAAACATGATCCAGTACAATGCATAATAATTATAATATAATATAATCTTCTACATCATGGACTTTGAGGAAAAATAAATATGCACTAAATATTCCCCACTGCTTCTACCACGATTCAGACCGCTATCAGCATTCAGCAGCGCTGCTGCTGTGTCCGAATACATGAAAGGTCCATCTTTCAGAGGCCTTGATGAAGTTTTTTTTTATCAGTTGGTGATGCTAATGGGAAGGCTTTGCTCAGCCAGGAGCTCAGGGAGAAGACTTTGCCTTACACAGCTCACTGGTTGCTGGGAAAATGCTTGAGGTTTATAAAAACAGAGTAAACAGCAGCAAAAATGAGTTGTGTGACGAGTGTTTGTAAAAAAATCTACCTCCATCTGCAATCAACACAGGAAAAGAGGAACGTTAGTTTAATTAAAGTCTCTGAGGTGGCTAAAAAAAGTCCCTAAATCTTTCAAGGAAAGTTTCTAATCGCCCTGGACCTGGAGGGCAGGAGGTGCTGCAGGCAGCAGAAACACTCCCTGTTAGAAATCAACCACTACCGTTTCCAACACGCCCTGCACCAGGTTCCAGTCAGGCAGCTGATATAACCTTCCCTGCCAACTCGATTGCACGGCGGAAAAATTCTTGTATTCCCAGCCAGGGGCGAGATTCCATCCGGGCAGCTACGGCAGACACTACTGAGTCAAAGAAGAATACTGAAAATAAAAGTTAACTGTGACAAGCCAGTTTGGGAGCCAGGGTTTCCTCGTTGTCCCCAGCATCCCCAGGGGAGGGCAGGCAGCCCCGGTACAGCCAGACACAATGTCGATCCACCTGCTCTCTCTTGGGACTCATAGAGTGGCCCAAAGCACAGCAGCCTCAAAGCAGGGCACAGCTACACTAAATCAATTCGAAATAGGGTTTTTAGTTCATTCGCTGCAACTTTCTAACATCAATGAGCTCTTCAAGGTTGTGACAACTTGCCCGGCTTTTAGGCAAACAGCAATTTCCACACTGGTTTAGGCAAGCCTCAGCACCGATTATAGCATCGTTTGCATCCAGACAAAGCCCTCTGCCATGTGTTGCGTTAGCACATGCTTAATTTTAAGCGCTCTCATTTTTACTGGGGCTTTTCTCTCGCATAACAACTTCAGTAGATCCAAATTTACACACTAATTGCCTCCCAGTCTGCAATGTGACCAAGATATCCCATCGCAGATCAGACCTATGTAAAAGAACCCACTGTATTTAGCTCCTGGAAAAACTGATTCGGCCGTATTTCCAGCGTCAATACAACTGCAAAACTGGCAAAAGCCACCTTGGATCGTCCCTATGTCATCTCTTTTGCAGATTAAAGTCTCAACCTTTTACATGTTTGATAAGCACACAGTAAAAAAGAAACACACACAAAAAAAAAATCAGAACAACCTACAGTGGGAAGGCTGCATTTTAAACAGAAGCACTGTTGTGACAAATCTGCACCTGAGCTGGACAGCCTGGAGATGCAGAAGGGAGCTGCTCCAGCTGAAGCACTTTACCCTTTTCACGTGTTTTTCTGCAGATCTGGGAAGCAGCAGAGCCCCACAGCACAGCGACGGGGAGCTCAGATTTGTGAGCCCCCGATCTTGCCACAAGCATCCCAACCGAGTCCTATAAACATCACTTGGGGTCTTTTTCGTCCTCCCTCTCCTGCAAAGCATCTGGGCAGGGACAAGTCTCTCACTGCCTAGCCCCAAACTTCATCAGCTGAAAAATTGCTGTCACGTACCTGAAAACTCACCGCTTCCCCCACCCCCATAAAAGAATGACCTTCGGTTGAAGTGTAACTGCCACCTGCCTCTGGAATGAGGGAACGAAAATGTCACTTTATTGCTTTTAAAATGCATGGTGAAACTGGGCGCCTTTCCGACATCACATTTATAGGTGTGTGGTAGTTTTCCCTCCTGCACTCTCAACATGACTCACAGGGACCAGACAAAGGTTGAGATAGCAGCTGCCTCTAAGGATTTGTCAGGAAAAGGGAATCTGCATGTTCCTCAGCAGGTCTCAGGAGTGAGCCAAGCTAGCTTTCAAAACCAACGCGTTCCTGCAGATGATTTACAGGGCAAGTATCACCGAAACAGTTTCACCACAGAAGAGAATTTAAATGTTTTTACAGGATCAGAGGCTGCCCATGCGTCTCGTGATGAGGTAATGGGCATGGGAACCTTTTCTGGCCATGATGGTGGCGGTTTCATACTCCTCCTTTTCAGCTTTCAAATAGCTGTACCAAAAACAAATTTTGCCACTTACGTGGAAATCTATGGCATTAGCTGTTGGACAGCCTGAGCTGCCGGAGTCATGGGATCAGTTTCCACTAAAAAGGGAAAAGGAAAAAAAAAAAAAGAGAGAGACACAAGAGAAGATTCTGGAGTTCTATTGAAACAGCAGATGATAATATGAATGATGAAGTGCAAAAAGAAAATTAATATATCTATTTACACACAGACGTACACGCACCAGCCACATGTTCCAAGAGCCTCACCCAAGAATTCAAACTATTTTGATAGGCAATACACATTATCTTCATGCTCCTCTTCGTAGGCTAGGTGCTCATATAAAACTTTCCCCTGTATATAACCTCTCTGAGCAGTCAACCCTTGGACCAGCACAGCCCTGGTATCCTCAACACCCTGTCTGGATTTTGCCCAGAGCAGTTCTGCGCCTCCCACAGAAAGCCAGAGACAGTTATTGGGGGTTTAATTGCCTCGCTCCACCTGTGGTAAGCAGAGCTTCCTGCAAAATGAAGGATTTATATAGACTATGGTTAAGTTCAGACAAAAATACCTCCATGTGAAATTAGGTCAATCTCAGCATGTCCATATTTTTTCATTTAAAAAAAAAGAAAAAGAGTAATACAGATATGGTAAATGTATAAAAGTATTTTTCAGCTCAGATTGCCATTTGGAAACAGCTTGATTAATAACATCAGATAGTAGGTGACAGGACGACTCCATAGGGCACACAGAGTATAAAAAGTTAACACTACATACCACTGCTAAGCAAGTTTAGCACTTGTGCATAAAATAAATACACATTTGCTGGGGTATGGGCAGAAGACAATCTAACAACAACAGAAAAAAGCCATTCCCTCCCCATAAACAAGCAACTTACTTATTTTTTTAAAAAAACAACCAAATCCATAATCCCGCTACAAACCCAGCAGAGCCTCTGGACGTGCTCAAGCAGCCAGGCTGCTGCCACTGCTCCTCTCTATCATCACAGTCAGTACGCATTAAGATGATATTCTACATCAGTCACTTGATTGTTTAAAGAAAAATGCATGGCAGGGAAAAGCAAAGGACAGGAGTCTTTGTTTTGCATCAGAGTGATCCCCTTTGCATCCTCAGGACAAGGAGAGAAGAAAGGCTGGGCTGGACCGGTAGCAGCACCTTCCCCAGCTCCCGGCACTGCAAAGGGGAGACTCAGCTTGGAGGCCGTCATGTCCTCAAACCCAGACAAACTGGACTTCTCCCTTCTCCCTCACCAGGGCTCAGCTACCCCATGGCTCTGCTGCGCTGTGCCAGGCATCCTCTGGCTGTCCCTGCGCTGCATTGCCGCAGCCCGGAGGAGCACAAGTTATTTTAGGCACCACATCCCAATGGGATATTCAACAGCAAAGCTGCATCCGATATTATACATCGGTGTAGGCATTTAGGGTTCCTAGAACAAGACGACGTTGGTCTAGGCTGCTCTGTCATCAGCTGGAAAGACAGCCACGCTCCTGGGCTGGCCCTACAGAAAGCATTCAGCTGCCTCCGCTTAACAGACCTCAGCGTCAGTAACAAATCCTGCAGTGAACAGGGAAATCTTTCCTCAACCTGATGCTTCTGGTATTTGCCGTGTACCTCCCGATGCCCGTCTCTCTCCCTCTCCTTTCCTCCAGCTACCCTTGGCTTCCAGCAAGGCTCTGCTGAATTGTTCCTCTGCAGGTCCAAGCCCCAGGAGCATCGTCCTATATTCCTAACACTGCTAATTAGGAGTTCTACACACACCTTTGGGAAAAGAAGAGGACAGGCGTGTTCCTTGCTATTTTTAAGAAAAGTCTTTTACAGTTACTCTGCAGCCCAGGTCCTCACCTGCCCAGTTCAGCCTGTTTGTGAGGTAACTTTCCCCTCTCTCTCATGCATCCAAAAAAATCCAAGGCATCTGTGTCTGTCATCAGTTTGGACTAACATCCACTTAGCACAGGGTCTGCACCACTGGAATAAGAGAAGTTGAACATCAAAGTTGGTTTTTTTTGAAAGTACACAATATCTGCACAGCTTTGTTTGTGTTGAGGGAGTGGCTGGATTTTAGGCAGCTTCTTTTTCAAAGGCTTTTTGTTAACAACTAAATGAAAAACTCAGAGTTGAGGTTTTCCCCTTAAAACACAAGCCACTGTGATTAAGGATATGAAGAAAGGAAAGTCAGTCTCTTCCCAAGCTAATTGCACCGAGGCACTGACTTCAGGGCTCCAAAATTACAGATGTATAATCCAGGACAATGAACTCTTTAGTCAAGGATTAGCAAACCATGGAGAACGGATTCCTTATTCAAATGCCTTGCAATTGTAAGGGCATCTGTTCCACTTTGCAAGTCATCCCAAAGGCTCTGTTTGGTTTTTTTCCTGTTCCATTATGAAGAAACGGTGCTTTGCATTATTTTCACACCGTGTAATAAGCACTATTGTTTAGTCTAACAGAGGACTGTCAATGAAAACCAATAAATATTTTTACTGTATTTTTCTTTTAAGTTATGATACAAGCCCTCTCAAATATAAAAAACAGGAACTGCTGTCAAATCTAAAAATGGAACCCAAAACATCAGGACCTGAAAAAAAACTATTTTGTTTCCCCAAGGTCTACTAAGGGCAGCTAAAAAAAAAAAAAA
>NW_009719039.1:0-2566 GCF_000703405.1 Apaloderma vittatum | reverse complement strand
CAGGGCTCAGGTGGGGTGGGCAGGGTGACGGGGTGGAGTGGGACCAAATGGGATGGTGGGCAAGGCCGTGGCTGGGGCTGAGCGGGGTGGCGGGGGCCATAGGTCAGGGATAGGGGTGTGGGCTGTGCCGTGAGGGGCTGAGCAGTGAGGCCTGACCTGGTGGGGACACCCTCAGGCCTGGTTGTGTCCCCCCAGCGATGGGCTCCCTGAGGGCTGAAACGGGGTGCCGTGCTTTTGGTCCAGGTGTGCCAAGAGCGGGCGAGCCCTCAAGGAGAAATACTCTTTGCCTCCTCGTGTCAGGTAAAGATCTGGCCCCCCCATCGTTGTGACTCCTTGTTGTGTGCAGCCCAAGAGAGTTTGGCTGGGAACTGCCCACACTCCTTTTTTGGGGCAAAACCCCCTGTTTTGGGCAATGCAGCCAAGGAGATGGGCGGCTGCAGGCAGCGCTGTGGTTCACCTCAGCGTAGTCCCAGTGAGATCATGGACCAACAGACACCTCCTGTGCTGAATCGTTCCCACCTGAACTGAGGAGTAGTGTAAGAGCTGTTTCTGGAGGATCGAAGGGTTGGTTACAAAACCAAACCCTTCTAGTGTAGCTGTGCTTCCTGGCCCTAAGTATCAATTCCCAAGATGTGGAGTCTGTCTTTTTATATTGTAATATGTTATCCAAATGCAGTTTTTCCTTCTTGAATTCTGTGGCATGATAACGGCTATGGAAATTATGATAAGTCATGCTTGGCACCTGTTTTGTAGGTATATACTTAGTGCATAAGATAGCTGAGACAAACTTATGTGATAGCCATCTTGCTTTAGTCCCTTTCTGGACATCTTGTATATGCTCAGGTTAAACGAGAGGCTGGTCCACATCTACCATGAGTTGGGTGGAGATACTTTGCTGTTACACACTCCTACCATGTATCAGTGATGTGTGATGCTGAAGCCATTCCACCTGAATACATGGAAATAAGACCTGAGCAAGGAAGGCCGAAGTGAAATGAAAGCGTCGGTACTAATCTTAAACTCTTTACACAGTTCTGGAACAGGAGAATAAGTCAGAAGTATGATGGTCGTTAATATCTTGCCGCTTTTCAACATGAAAATCATGCAAGTGTTAATAAGAACACTAACAGTGTTCTCTCTTTTAAGAGAAGAAAATGAAGACAGTGAATCACATTAAAAGACTGTACTTTTCAATGTGTTCTTCTGTTTTGAAAAAATATTGTCTGCCATTTTGTTTTTCTTTTTTAAAGATCACTGCTGAGAAGAATGACAGCTGGCTCTGTCTCAGTTCCTCAGGTCATCCCACTTCGAATCCCTCTTCCAGGGAAGGCTAAGCATGAAATAGACACAAATACTCTTGTAGAAATAAAATCAGGTATGAATAAGAGCTTTGCCTGTATGTAAAACTTTTTCTTAAGTGTTCATTTGAAGCTTTTAGCCTCTATACTTGTGTTTTCATTTAATTATATTTTTTATGAATGCACATTTCATTAAGGAACTTATAAAATTAACCATGTTTTGATAGACCAAATATACTTGCACTTAATTATTATGCATTCAAACAATGTCATTGATACAAGTTATTTCATACATGTTATTAGTCTTAATTGCTCCAAGATCAAACTCTTAAGCTGTTGCATTTAGCTTTGACTGCAAGAGCAGTGCTTGAAAGTATCCTGTGCCATGCTCACCCCAAAGCCTTTCCTTACAGTACCTTTCACCATGGGAGAAAATATCTTTTCTATCATTAGAATGTACAAGCTGTTGCAATGTTTTCATATAAAACCATTGCACAGCTGCTTTATGGCGAGAAATGCTGGTTATAATGAAATTGCATTTGTTGGATAATTTTTTCATGGGAGAAACAGTTTTGGTCCCAAACATGCAGCCATTTATGGAACTGCTTTATTGTTTATGTGAGAAAAGTCAAGCGCAGTAGTGAGTGCTGTGAAGCATCGAGTTTATTTTACACAGTTTGAATACAGATCAGCTAATTGCTTTCTGCGTGTCTTTCAGATACACCTGAGGTCTCTATTTATTACACTCTAGATGGAAGTAAGCCAGAACTCATTAGGAAGCCTGGCTATGGAGAGCATAACACTTTTAAGTATAAGGGTCCTATCATGTTACCAGTTGGGAAAATAATGGTCAAGGCAGTGGCAGTTACAAAGTAAGTATCCTGTTGTATTTTGGTCGTATTTTGGCAAGAGACAAATATCCCAGTCATGGCTTGGAGCCACATTGTTAAGGCACTCCATACCTCACAAAAGTGGGGACACCGCTTTCCACAGCCAGTTTGCAGTCTAAGTGTTCTTCATGGGTTTTGCTGACTTTGCTTTCTCATAACCCTTTCTATCCATTAACTGTTTGTGCAGATGGTTTATCTCTCAGATGTTTATCTCCTGTGGGCCAATGATCTGTAGGTCCCTTTAAGACAAATAATCTTTAAGGTCCCTTCCAACTCAAGCTGTTCTATGATTCCCTGCTGTTAGCACGTGCCTGTAGCCTTTGCTTGTGCCTGCACTGGAATATAACATTATAGACCAGTCAGCCTTACCTCTGTGCC
>NW_009719038.1:0-302 GCF_000703405.1 Apaloderma vittatum | reverse complement strand
GTGAGCAGCTCCAGTTGGTCTTGCCGCCACCTTCACTCTTGGATTAAAACTTAATCTTTCACTTTTTCTGGAGGCTCTGCTCCAAAATCAAACAGCTTGTGATGAGTGGCTTCTATCAGGGATATCTCTGGCAAGCGAGACTGAAGTCCTATGGTTCAAGGTCCTGTGGAGAGACTGTCATAGGTGGATGCAGAGCAGCACCAGTTTGTCTTGCTGCCACTTTCACTCTTGGAGCAAAACTCAATCGTTTGCTTTTTCGGGGACTTGGTTCCCTTGAGTGGCTTTTTTCCCTGGTATATCGA
>NW_009719037.1:2818-29025 GCF_000703405.1 Apaloderma vittatum | reverse complement strand
TTGTCGGCAGAGTAACCCCCGAGCTCGGGCGGGCTTCGCTGTGGGAGTGCAGCTACGCTGCTATTATTAGTGCTGATATTTAATATTTGTACAGTCATAACTGTAACGTTAAATATTGGAACTGTGTCTTCTCTAGTATTCCTCTTCTGTCAGCCCCTGAGGGTGGCTCTCTGGAGGAAGGAATGCCTCAGCCCAAGACTGGGACCTTCCAAGCCTGCCCGGCGGCTGCGTCTCCATCTGGAAGCACCCACAGCTCTCCCCAGGATGCTTCCAGGGTTGCTTAAGCTTGTCGAGGCTCAAGAGCAAAGCTCCTTACTTGCGTGCGAGCTTTGTTGGGATCCACACGCCGCGTGTTTTCTCTGTGGCCTGAGGTGTGCTGCCCTTTACCAGACACGGCCGGCCGTGGCACTCGCTCTGCTTTCTCCTCCCCTTGCACCAGTGTGGCAAGCTGCGGAGAGGACCGCTGGTTCTGACTGAGGGAGGTTCAAGTTGCCTCTGCCATGTGTGCTTCAGTGCTGTAGCCAAGCCATTGCACAACAGTGGCCTTACGTGTCTGGCAACCCCTCTGCAGCACGTCCTGTGGTGAGCTTGGTCCCACGCTGGAGCATATGGGTCCTGTTGGTGAGGAACTCAGCGAGCACCTTTTGGCCTAGCAAGTGCATGAATGTACATATGATGTCCAAGAAGCTTATAGGTGTAATTCTATTTTGTTAGGCCTGTCTGTTGTTAAGGATGGTGTCTTCTGTATGCTAGAAGTTTGTGATAACTCTTGAATGAAACAAATTTTTTAGCCAGGGTTCACTTGTTTTTGGAAAATTGTGTTTTGCTTGTCTGGGATTCCCCTGTGCTTTATACTGCATACATTATTTGACAACTCTGTCGTAATATCTTCTGTAGCATTTAAAGGTTGTTGCCTTCTTTCTGCTGGGGGCTGTGTTTCAGTGATGGGTGAAGCAATGCTTCTAATAGTTTTATATCATTTTGTCAGGTACTTTGGGATTGCTGTATGGAAGACTACATAAGTGTCATTTATTATTATGAATGCCTCTCATGTTTTGGAATTTAAGAGACGTAATATTTGCATCATGTCATCATCATCACATTCATTTTTGTAGCTATAATCAAAGGTGGCAAAAATGGCATTCTGATATTTAATTACATTTTGTATAGGTGACCAGCACTAACGTACTAAATTAGCGTGTGGCGGAACAGGAACAAGTATCACTGCTTTCCTCTGTGGTTTGGGAGCCGTCAGCTTGCTCTTCACGTATAAAGATCAGTATATAGTGAACCATATGGCACCAATGAGTTCTGTGCTTAAAGGACTATTTCTCTGAATGTTCTGTGGATTTCATTTCTTATTTCACTTGATGTAGATCCAAAATATTTTTCCATCTTTCAAAACTTGAAATATTGAACAAGGTTCATTTTTTACTAAGCTGAGGCCAAGACTTCTTAAGGTTTCCTGCAAACAGTGAAAGGAGACTTCTGCATGCATCAGACCAGCCACTTGTCTGGAGGGAGAGGATTAGAAATCCGTCTAGGTTGTGAAAAGCTAAGGTTCAAGTCTCTGGTTAGATTCAGAGCAGTTTTGTGCCTAGGTCTTCTGTATTTCTGAAGAATATACAAGCCATTGCATTACAAGCTCTATTGGAAGGGAAAGGGAGTGTCCTATTTCCCTAGCTCTAAAAAGAAATGTCGTCTTTTTCTCAAAACTGTTCTGCTTTAACGTCATTTTCTAATCACAAATTAAATAGCTTCCTCAGAATTTTCTAAGCAGTGGCCACGTTTTTGGTCTGGTAGTAATATGTATGTGCATAATAATCCAAGAAAGGCATTCTATCCTCGCAGTGCTTGGGATATATTTCAGAAGTATTTAACTACCTGGATAATAAGAAGAAGGTAAAAATAAAGGTGACTGCCACCACCATCATCTCTTATATCGCGATTTTGCGTTTTTCAGTCAGATCTCAGAAACATGTAGGATCGCTCAAAGATACTCTGAAACATTAGTTTTGCATGGAGCCAAAGTTATGTTTTTTTTTCCTGAAGTAACTTCTGTGCAGGAGGGAGGACCAAAGAAGAATGGTATGTTACCTGCTGAGGTACTGTCTCTTTCTGCTCTTTCAGGATCTCATCTCTTACCTCAAAATGCAGAAGGAGAATTGTTTTATCCTACATTTGTCTTTGCCCTGTCTGGAGTCACTGTAATGAGGACCAGTCACCAAATGAAAGGAATTTTACTCTTTCTTTGCTCTCATTTGTGTACTTTCTGGCAGGTGGATCATTTTCAGGTGGGTCTGGAAGCATTCAACTGGTCTTACTGCTCAAACTTGTGGGTTGCAAACTTCATTGCAGGACTTGGTTCTTTGTTACTCACTTTAGACTGGGTAGCAAGGATTTTTTTTAAAAAACATATAAGTAATAGTTTCCAGGGCAAAGGTACCAAGTTTCTATTTTCTTTCAGAATACTGTGATATGGCATTCTGTGATGCAGAATGAGTGGCAAGGTTCTGTGACCAGTTCTTAAGACTGAAGATTCAGCAATACCTGGAAAGAAAGCAGAAGGATATGCAGGAGACCTGACATTCTTATCAGCTTGTGTGCGTTGGTTGTTCTGACTGTGCCATGGATGTACCCAGCCGAGGGTAAGGACTTAAAACAACAGGAGTTGTATAAGCAAGAGGTCATTGACTTTGACCACTGATGAAGCGTGCAGACTCTGTAAAGGCAGTCTCTTAAGTTAAAAGATGCTGTCAGATACACCCATCAGCTTTAAGCTTTCCCTTGGCACACATTAACTTTTCTTCTGGTGGCTAGTTTCTTGTTAGAGCAGAAGTGAACCTTGAGAAGGGCATTCGGCTTCCATTTCCTGACACAGCCATAGAGAACTGTCACAGTGGAAAATGTGAAGGCTTTTCTGAGGGTTTTTGTTTCTTTTTCCAGTGAGTCTTCAGACTGGTTGCAAGCTTTAGGATACAGTTGCTTGCAGTAGTGGGCAACTGAGTTTAGTTCTGTGCATCTAAGCCCATCATGCAGTGGTGAGGAACGTGGTTTTCTGAAGTCTCTGTTTATCCCAGTTGCTGCGGTCTGTGATCTTGAATAAGGCACTAAACCCCATCTCCACGTTGTTTCCCACTGCACATGGCTTCCTTCACTGGTTTCGGTGGATCAGTGACGGGTATGTTCTGCCACAAACGTGACCTGGGAGTTCATTCATCTGAACTTGTCGATCAGGTAATGTCCAGTCTTGTTCAGGAAGTAGTTCTTTCATTGCTTAGATTTGTGTGGTGAGAAGGGTGATGTTCGTTCTTTGGTGTCTTAGACCTCCATTCCTTTTCTCTTTATTTTTCTGTGTAAAGATCCACAGAGTGATTTGGTGTGGCTCTTGCTAGTGGTACCGCGCAACTGAGTGATAATGCTCCATCCAGCATGGTTACTGAAATGTCTGAGCTCAAGTGAAAATATTTAAGCATATCTGACCTTAAGTAGAAAGAAAACCAATTAAAGTTGATGAGGATAACAGTAAGAGTAGTTAGAGTAGATTTGAAATTGAGAGGACTGAAGATGCATTCCTGAAAAGCGCAGACTTTTTTCCTGTGTCTTCTTGTCCTAGCAAGAAAGAAAGTATGTGCTTGTAGCCCTGCCCCTGTGAGAAGCAAATATGATTTTGTTTAGGCCTAAGAATAGAAATGTACATATCAACATGCAGGACTTGGTCCATATTTGCATATAGCATAATGTGACTTCAGTTCTGATTTTTGGCCTAAAAACACCATTTGTGCATGTAAAATATAATTAATGTAATGTTGGACCCTAGAGGAGAATTTTTATCTGACCTTTTATTGGGAGTAATTTTGGAAGCTGCTCAAAATGTAAAATACCCTGAAGTTCTTCTAAAGGAGATGCTGATGAAAAAATACTTACGGGGATTTTGGTTTCAGATCTCTCTGAGGAAGAGAAACTTCACTGTGACTTTACTCAGAGAAGCCTAGATTCTGAGACTGTTACCTACACAGAAATAAAGTAGATAAAAGTCTGAGTATTCTGTTCACAACAGTTGAACTTTAACCAAATTGATAAAAAAATAAAAATATAATTGTGCAAAGTAATACTTCACATACTAAGTGGCTTAGGCTCTGCCTCTGGGGAAAATCACTGTAGGTGTGCATACATGGTTACGTGCAGATCCTATGTGCTTGCTTTGATCCTGAAGGTGTGGCCGTACTGTGAAATCGATAGGAGAGGCTGCTCTTTGTTCTGATGTGGCTGTTCAAATGGAAGGAAGGAATCTGTTTTATACCTGTCTGTCTCAGAGTTTAGCTAGAGCAAGAATGTACCATCAAATCCTGTGAAGCTGGGAGGTCTGTCTGTCTTCCACTAGCTGAGCAGTGGAGGGAATACACAGGGAAAATTTTCACTTATCCTTTCAGATGAACATTTAAAAGCTTTGCTTCTCACTTGCTCAGTTTCTCATCCCAGAGCGTGCTTTTGGGAGGTTCTGAGAGCAGGGAATCAATATATTGGCCTTTCATGTATGTGTGATACTGTTTAAATTTCTTGTAAAATTTGAGTAGCTTTGCTTTTAGGTCATAGAACATTGCCAGTGCCACTCAAGCAGAGTAACTGCTGTGGTGTGTGTACGTGCATATTTTGCTGGAACTTCTCTTTGTTGTTGTAGGATAAGGCTTGGCTAAAACTCTCCTGATTTTTATCATAACACATACTGTAACTTTATATAAAATCTTTCTTTCAGTATCCCTTCTCACTTCTATAGTGTATAGGTTTTTTCTTTGCTCAAAGCATGTAAACAAAATCCAATGAAAAACAATATTTAGCATTTCTTTTAGCTTGGCTTCCTAAGGAAATACATGTTTCTGAATGGCTTGGCAGAGGTTGATCATTGAAGGCCACAGCATAAACCCACTATTCTGAGTATCTCCAGAACAATGTTTGTCAGGAAAAATTGTGGCAAGGTAGGGATAGGTGATGCTTTTTAAATGTCCCCCAAGAGTTCTCCAGGTTTTGAATCTGTTGGCCAATTTCTGGCCAGTTGAGAGATTACACAAATCTACAATGGTAAGGTTGTTGCTTGCTGCGTGAAGCTGTAGCCACCCAAATATGCAAAACTGCAGTTGCCCCATTAAGGGAAGAGCTGCAACATATGCTCATATGATGTTAAACAGGAGTTCTTGTAGGAGAGGGGCACTGTAAGAGTTCCCCTCCTCTCTGAGAAGAGCCTTAGGTAAGGCATGAAAAATCCTACGTGACATTGGTCCTTAGGTCACAAAGGCTTGCTTCAGTGTTGCTCATGGAAGTATCAGTGTGCCCTTGGGCCCTTGGTACACTTCTGCACTAGGCAAGGGGCTGTGCTATGGAAAACTGTCATGATACTTGGTTTTTTTTAATTAACAGAGTGTGAAGGTAGTGGAAAAGCACACTCCACTGCTTTTTCTGAGTAAGCTTGAAGTTTAGCAGATCATGATCACCTCAGAGCTCCAGTTTGGGAGAGGAAGAAGACCAGTGTCACTTCTGACCACTGTCAATTCTGAAGACAGGGAAGAGCAATTATGACTTTAATTAGAATAATCTGCATTGCATTCAGAGAAGCATAATTGCCATTTCTGCAGAAGACACAGGAGTTTGCCAGGAACCTTGCAGTTTTTCATAGTACTTTTACCCTATTTTCAAATTCTGTTTCTTGGGCAAAACAGCCCAAAAAGCAAAATGAGATGTGATGTTACCTCATGTAGCACGGACACCTGGTGGTGCTGTGAGAGCGCCTGTGTAGGAGAGCAGTGTTGGAGGCTGTTGGATGCCTCTGTAGACACTGATGCCGAAGGAAGTGCTAAGTGATGGGTGAGCCTGTGTCTGTCCTGGAGGTGGTACGAGGTCAGTCATGCTGCGGGTCTTGCCCAGCCAGCTGTGCTGAGCTCTGCTCCACAGCCCTTGTAGGTGAGCTTCCCCGATGCTGAGCAAAAAAGCCATGCTTATTGAAACCTGTATATCAGAGAGAGATGGATTTCAGGCATGTTTGTCCTGTAATTAGGGCTTCTGAATAAAGTTTTGAAGAAGGTAAAGTAGATCTGCGGGGAAGTTGGAAAATTGCTTGTCTGATGGGGAAGAGGAACAACGGTGCTGAAGTATTGAGTTCCTTCCACCCCATAAACTTCTGTTGAGTTGGCAGAAGCATGAGGGAAGGAATAAAGTTCACTTTTAAAATTCTTCCTGACACAGTCTACACATGTTCTCTTACCCCCTGCCTCTCCTCTTCCTCTTTGTTTCTTTTTCCCTTGTCACGGAATGTTTACATGTGGGGAATGGTGAGATAACACAGCATAGACTGGGTAATAGTAATTTACTACAGATGTGTCATATATTTCTAATTTGTGGGTTTACCATGTAGAGGTTGCTCACAGAATTGAATGCCCAAAGAATTTTCTTCATCTGTAAACAGATGTTGAACCTGCACTATGTCCCATTTCCTAGGACTTTATGGTTATAAAGATGCAGTTACCATGCAGCCAGGACAGCCCTTATTTCTAAAATGGCAGTTGTGTTTAACTTCTGAATATAATAAATACCTATTGAGCCATTCTTTTTGCTTTTTTTTTTTTTTTTTGGTAGATTTTGTGTCACAGCAATCTGGATTTAGCGTTGCTGTACTCTCATATTATAATATAATGGCAATAAAATGATTCCCATACAAGTCTAAAGAGAATCTATGCTAATACCATTAAAATGTGCTTACCGAATCAAAACAAATGCGGCGTTAGCATATGGAAACTATGTTTATGCGATTATAATGCTTCGGCAGTATGAGATTACTGTAGGAAGCAACTAATCCAAACCTAGGGAGACTTCCCATTATGAGATTATTAAAATGACACAATGACTGAAGCGCAAGTTTCAGATGGGAAAAGCAGAAACACAAATCTTGTCATCAGTATTCAGGCAAAGCATCTATTGAATTCAGTAGAGTTTTTCAGGGATGCAGTACCATGACCTTTTCAGCAGTGAGTCTCTTTTCTCTTAATACCTCCAGGAAAAATATTTACTCCACCAGTATTTAATAGGTGGCTAATGGTGAGAGACATATTTTATGCACCATACAATTTGTGGTCGTAAAGATTTGTCGTGAGTTTATAACCGCAATGTTAAGGTATTTTTTTCAAGGCTGTTGTGAAATAATACAAGTTTTGGTTATATCTTAAGGCAATTCTCATTTCATTATTATCTGAATATGAAATGTTCAGGAAATGCCATTTATTTCTCTGTTTATACAACGCCGGGAGCAGAGAAGCCTTGGTCTGTGCAGCAGCACCTTGGTGATACCACAGCATAAATTAGTGATTTCCAAAACCAAAATACCTCTTAATTCTTGGATCAGAGCCTACCTGTTTATCTTTTGTGATAGGAATCAGCACCTTTCCCTCTCCCCTTAGACTGGACTAATAATCAGGAAATATAATTCACATGTCTTATGTAGGACTGTCTAAAACATACTTGTCCTGTCTGGGATTGTTTCCTTGCTCCCTCTGTAGTCCATGAAAGGAGGCTGATACTATAGAAGTAACTTGTCCTGTCCTATTCCAAATGCTCAGACTAGACTGCATGAGTTGCCTGTGCATTTGTCTTTCCATCTCCACTATGAAGATGGTCTAGATGATTACTCTGTAGAAGACATACATCATTTGAGATGGCTAAATTAGGGGATATAGATTCAGTCCTTGGTATATGAAAGAAGAAAGTTCGGTGTATGAAAGAATAAAATTCAGATGAAAGTTCTGTTTAAGTTCTGAGCAGCAGTCCTTATTCTGTTTAAGAGCTGTTTACACCTAAAATCAGTTTTAAAAACACTAATTAATTTCTCATTCCATCAGGTGAATCTTATTAGGAATAATGTGTCATTATAGCATAATCAAGGCGTGTTGCCTGTGTAAATGACAGTAGGGAAGATACCAGGACAGTGATTTTAAAAATAATTCCAGTCACAGGTTGTTGACTGTCTTTATTTGTCATAATTTTTTTATTAAAAGCAATGGGTTTCTAAAACTGTGTTAGTAAGCAGGCACAGACATTAATATTAATCATTTTTTTCATGCAGATAAAATTAGGCCTGCTTTAAATGCTGTTCATGTCAGTTTCTATTTTTGTAATGCTTCTTATATTTATAAAAACTTGGCCTCAATCAAAAGGTTCAGTAGCAGGCATGGCTCTGTAAACTTTATATGTGTGCAGTAATCTAGAGTCTAAAAGTCAATGGATTGGTATCTGCTACAAGAGACACCTGGCACTGGAGCTGGTAAGTTTAGGTAAATCCTGGTGTTCTAAACCAGAAGGCAGCAGCCTCAGGCTGTAAGATTTCACACACGTGACCAGAGGTCTCGGCAGTGGGCAGGCCAAATTAATTGAGGGTAAGCTAAATTTACTGTGTTGGAGGGCAATTAGTGGGAACAAATGTTGAAAATCAACTTTTTATCAATGTGGTAATCTGAAAGTGGGCAAAAAATCACACTCTGTTCCAGTAGCCTTTTTTACTATCTGCGCTATTAAATAACTAAAAATCAGCAGTGGAAACTTTTTAAGGAAACAGCCTGTAATTGATTTGTGTCAAGTTTTATCAAAAGAACTTTGAAACTTATATTTTAATTATATAACAAAATATTTGTTTAGGTTTGTTTCCCTGCCTTCATAAGTGGATTTGAAAATTGTCACTGAACATGGAGAAAGAAACGTGTGTCTCCAATGCAGAGAGTAGTTGTCTCTCTTTATGCTCTCAGGGTTTTACTGGATGCTGGAGGGTAGATACTTAAGGCCAAAACCAAAAAAAGCGAAGGTGGTGCAATTATGTTGGTCTCTTTGCTGTGCATGTAAGAATGACTTGGGTCGCTGAACTTTCTCCAAAATAGTGGGTTGCTCTATAGAGCACCAACTTTGTTCAAGGATGGAATTAATGACTGGGTTGGACAACTTAATCGAATTGCAGCTAGCAGCAGCTTCTGACTAAGACAGGTATTTTGCTTTAGATTATTTGCTCAAGAATAATATTTTCTGAAAACAGGCGCTTCTTAATTTATTTGGCAAAAAATGAATCATTATATTAATCAGCCAGCAGTCTGTTCTGTGAGAGTAATTATTCTTCTGCCTTCTCAGACAAGTCAACACACTCGTCTAGAAATGAAATTCGTAGAACAGTTCTTCCTAAGTCTGCTTTTACACAAGGCAAGCAAACACAGTCGATCCTTTCTCTTTCTTATGGACGGCGAGGTTTCGCCAGGCAGGCGATAATCTCCCTTTTGCAGGGGCCGGGCCACTTTCGTGCATTGGTACTCTGACAACGATTGCTGCTCCTGAGATGAAAGTATCCCCAAAGAGATCTCGACGTTCTTGTGCCCTTTGATATGTAGAGTTCAGTGCCCTTCGGATTTCAGTTTTTCTGTCATCCTGGTAGATTAACTTTAGCAGTTAAAAGGAGAATGTCCTCTGAGGGCTTCACCAGTAACAAACCCGTGTTTATGATATTATTCACTAAAAGGGAGATAGAAATGGGAAAGACCTCTCTCTTTAATCAATAATGCATGCTCTAGTTAGTCCTGTCCTCTGGACATGATTAAACATGTATTTTGTTTCATAACCGATGATTTTGGTTGACTAGGGATTAAAACTATATATCCTCAAGCCTTTGCAACTAGCATCAGGAAGATCGAACATGAACTGGGTAGTCAGCCATGTTTAATGTTAATATGGCACATAAATGAAAGAGACTACCCCCACTCCCAAAAGAAAAAAAAATATCCCAAAATCCCAGTGGGGAGAGCTGCAGATAATTCTAACCTGCAATGAGTCAGGCCGAACTTGCGCAGGGCAGATGCCTTTGACGTGAACCAACTGCAGACAGTAGCCTCAGTGCATGTCTTTGTCACCGCTTATTTGAAGTTTTGAGAAATAACGTTGTTTCATTCATGTTGAAGAAAAAAGTCTGTCAGAGGCTGAGCCATATACATTGTTAGGTTAAACTCTGTTTTTGACTGGTAGAATATTTGGTCAATGAAGCTGATGGGAAAAGCACTCCAGCTTTCCTCCCTGTCCTGATTTGAGCTAAACAGAACCAATTCTGTTTGGTGATTTTTACTTTTCAGTTCAGTCTCTTCAAAAAGACTGCATGTTCTGAAGTCAGCAGCATGTCTGTGCAGACAGTGTGTGCTACTGGCAGTGATAACACCTGATGTTTGCAGTTACTGCCTGGGACTGGGATGCAGAAAGGCTCTTTCTGATACTTATTCCTACAGTGACCAAGGCCACTGCTGGCTCTTGTGTGCCACGCTGGAGGTGCCGGGTAGTAAGAGGGGTCACAAGGAAGCAAAAGGTTGCACCTCTGGGGGATAATAGACAGGAGAGGTGACCAACGAGAGTATTCCATCCCATATACGTCATGCACAGTATAAAACTGAGGGATCATGAGAGTTTAGGCCTCTTTTTGCCTCTTTTCTTCAATGGCTGGCGTTCAGGGAGGACTCTGTCCAATCTTCTGCCTGTGATCCTGATCCTGAGTTCCTGAATCCAGCTCCCGTGTCCAGCCCCCTTCTGCCTCTGGGTCTGGGGCTTCCCTGGTGCCGCCTGCTCTGCAGCATCGGTGGGGATGGCTGTCTGTCGGGAGGGAGTCGTGTTCAATGTCGCATCTATATGTATGTATTTGTATATAGGTCTTTATTATTTCCTTATTAGCTCTTTTATTATTGTTTTATTAAAACTGTTTTAGTTGTCTTTTCCTATCCGTAAGTCTCTCCACCTCATTCCCTTTTCCTTCCCATTTGGGAGGAATGGGGGGGTTAGAGCATTCAGTTGCTAGCCCAGCCCTAACCCTTGACACTCCCGCTGGTTGGGGGCCATGCTGTATCCTCAGTGACTGTTACCAGCCTTGGAGGAGTTGTACTGGGCTGCTCCAGACCTCCAGAGCGCAGCTGGTGGGAGAACCTGAGCCCCAGTAAGGAATATTTGGCCTTGAGTATATTTATCTGGTGGCTTAAGCTGACAAAATCTGTCAGCTGCTGAAGAGCAGAGAATCCTAAATGAACATACAGTCGTTGTTATTAAATGGCAAACATTTTTCTTAATGTGATATTGACTGTAGCACAATAAATTATGATGATTTACATGTACTGGAATGTGATATTTTTACCTTACTATAGTACTGATACAGGCACAGTTTGGTAAAATGAATGTTTTGGTTTTCATGTTGACCCCTGTACTGGAAACACTGTTTGAAAACATTCCAGCGAATACACGCAGCATGTAGGTGTGTGCCTGAGAGAGGAGGGAATTCTGAAATTGTGTGAGAAAAGTTTACTCTTTCTGAAATGCTTTTGTTTCCTTTCTTCTTCCTTACCAGATTTTTAGACTAAATCTGATTTTTTTTTTCTCATTTTGTTGAAGAAAAATGCCTTCCTTGAGAGGAAAAGCACAGACTGTTTTGGGCCTTGTGGAGCCAGACCGCCTTGGCTATACGTTGACTCACGAACACTTGACTATGAACTACAGCAGCTGCTTTTGTCCACCTTCTCCAGGCCAAGAATCTCTGTCTCGTGGGCCCATTGAGATGAAGAACTTGTTTTGGATTAAGCAAAATCCCTACAGCCATAAAGAAAACCTTCTCTTGTATCAGGAGACAGATGCTGTGAAGGAGGAGCTGTTGCATTTTAAAGCAGCAGGTGGTGGGACGATTGTAGAAAACACCACCACAGGAATCGGTCGGGATATGAATACTTTGAAGAAGCTTGCTGAAGAAACTGGAGTCCATATTATTGCTGGAGCTGGCTTTTATGTGGATTCCACTCATTCTGCTCAAACACAGGCCATGACAGTGGAGCAGGTAAGTCTTACCCATTGCTTCAGTGTCTCTCTCCTAATAATTATCCTTGGGTGAGTCAAAGTTGGAGAGAAGTTCCAGCAATATAGATGACATCTAAAAGTTCTCAACATGAAAACCTTGGGGACAGCATTACTGCTCATGTGCTATAGCTGGACCAGCACTACTTGCATGTACTGGGATTATCTATCAGCATTTCCAATTCTTAAATTCCATTTTCTCTCAGGGCTTTGTTATAATGCAACAGTAAAAGGAAAATAAAGTACTTCACGTGTGGGCTTCTGGTACAACACTAATTATCCTGTTCTTTTTACAGTTTTTAAGGAAGGAGTATATTCCTTTTGTATCTTTTGTCTCTTTTTCTGGCTAATTGCTTCCCAATGAGATCACCCAGAATTCTTCTAAAAAGCATAAATAATTGCAATATGTATAGGACAGTTGTAAATCATTGCCTTGCTCGGGCTATATGTTACATCTCTTTTCTCTACCATTTGTCCAGACTTTTCAAGGCAAAGTCTACATCAGATTGTTTGTACGGTGCCTAAGGCAATGTATTAATAATGTCTGAGGTCCCCAGATATTCCTGTGATAATAAATATTCATTCATCCTTTATTAAGAAAATGTGATGGTAGAGAGAAGAGGGAAGGGAACTCTCCAAGGCTCCTGCTGTGAATGTGGAGCCTGTGAATGTGGATGAACAGAGCTGAGAATTTTTTTTAAAAAATCTGTCACAGTTTACAAATTAGTCAAATTAATTTTAAAAATCAGTGGTCAATACTTAAGCTGCACTGCTAGCCGCACTAGACCCAAGCTGGCCCAAGCTGTATAGAACAGTACTGCTTTTCTTAAATATTTTCCATCTCTTGAAATTTAATACAAATAGATTTCTTGGGGAAAAGATCTCCCTTCTGTATTTGGTGGACCAACAGATGTCCTGTTCTTAGCAGGTAATCAATCCTTAATCCAGTCCAGAAGTCAGTTAGTTACTTAGAAAGGGTTGTGCAATGGCTGATCTGTCATAACCGGTGGTTCCTCATTTGCCAGTAAACTTGACATGATGATATGTTTCCTGGTTAGATGAAGACGATTTTGAGAGGTTGTTTAGGAAGGAGTGAATTCTGTATCTGATTGTCTACAGAAATGGTTGGTAGACTGGCTGTACATGAAGCAGAAGGTATGTGATCGTAGGATAAATTGTTGGGCAGAAGCCTGCTGTAAACTGTAATAGCTTGGAGTGACTTTTGTGTATAGATTTATTTACCAATATGTTATGTGAAGCTGTTGATGACACAAGGTGTGGAGTAGAGATAAGTTGCAGAATTTATCTGAGAATTGGTGTGGAGTTCTTCGGTTTTCTGGATTTGCTTGCAAACCTTCCTTCTTCCCATGCTCCCTTTGGTCTTCTTCAAAATCTTGATTTCCTTGACATCCAGGACCAACGAGTTCGAAGGTTGTCGTCAGTACCATTTTGTGCTCACAATTATGAATGTATAATTTAAGATATATGGCCTATTCTGGAATAGAAAAACCAAAGCTTTTATAAAAAAACTGCTTTTGTTATGAGATTCTGATATCTTTTGTGCCTATGAGTATTTTAAAAGCAAGTTAATTTTAGCCCCCTAAATGTGTAAGCTAAGCTTTGTTCTTTCAGTTCTGAAGTCAGCGGAGCTCCTGTTGTTTTGTGCATTCCCAGAAGCAGGATTTGCTTTACACTTGTCTCTTCGGGATCTCCCTTTCTTGTCTGAATGATAAGGCTTCCTTATTCTCTGATCCCTTGCTTCACAAGAAATTAAATTGAATTGCTTCTGGAGCCAGTTCAGGAGTGTGAGGCACAGTTACATGATAAACTTTTTTTTTTGTAAAGAAAATTTAGTCTCAGCTTAAGTCAGTGTTCAAATTATATGTAGGTCAGCTTTCTTGGCAAACCTGGACAACTGCATGAGTGGATACTGTTAAATTGATTTGCTTCTGTGTTTATTTTGGTCTTAGTGAATGGCTAGCGTAACATTAGTTGACAGAAACTAGGTTTTAGCTGCAGTGTTTTCACACACCCAGCCGTTAATTAATAGTTCATAAAGACCTCGGGAGTGTGACAGCACAGTGTCCATAGGCCAGATTTGGCTATGTTTAACGCGAATAGTATTAATAACCAAAAATCTCATTTTCCTGTTCTCTAGCTTACAGACATTATTGTTGATGAAATTCTCAATGGAGCGGATGGGACTAACATCAAGTGCGGTGTGGTGGGAGAAATAGGCTGCTCCTGGCCTTTGACTCAGAGTGAGCACAGAGTGCTTCAGGCAACAGCACAGGCTCAGTCCCAGCTTGGGTGCCCCGTTATCATCCATCCCGGCAGGGACAGCGATTCCCCTTTCCAGATTATCCGCATCCTGCAGGAAGCTGGGGCCGACGCTTCAAAGACAGTCATGTCCCACCTGGACAGGTAAGCAGGCCATTCTTCTGTCCTTCTGGCAGCACTGCCACAACCCACTGGGGTTTCGGGGAGCTACGGTCCAGATAGCTGGGTCTCTGTTGTGCACTGGGATCATAAGAGGAAGAATTATCTTCACATTTACTGACTTCAAAAATAACTGCGGATGTAGAGCTTGATCAGCTTCCAGCACTTCAGTCAGGATCAGCTTTTATACTCACATTGATAAAGAAATTTTCATGTTTTAAATGATCTCCTTGAAGACCTTGGAGTGCGATTAGGAATAACGGTAGCCACATTTTTTTAAAAAAATGAGAATTCCATTCATTCATATCCCTGTACAAATCTGTGTGGTTATGAAGCATTGGACATCGAGCAGCTCTCACCAAATTGGGTGGGAAGCTGCTGATTTTTGAAAACTGGGCCACCCTTGGTTTGGCTGGATTCTGGATCAAAACAGAAGGCAGATCTTTAATGCTCTGCTACCAGGCAGAAGTAATACTGCTTACAAAGGAAATAGTTGGGTTTTGGATAGTTATTAGCACAGACCAGAGAGCTAACTTTTCATTTCTTTGAGAGAAAAAAACAGGAGCCCTGCATCAAACACAGAGAGGAGTTGGGGTGCTTTTCTCTCTCCGGTTAAGAAACACATCCTCTGTTAACAAATCAGTTTTGTGTGACCTTGTGTTGCATTGATTAGTTTGGCCAGTGCCTGAATAATGGAGACTGTTTGTAGTCATATGATTCTCAGCAACTGAATTCTTTGCACTCAATATGAGTGTAATACAGGCAAGAATACTGTGCTCCAGATTTCTAATGGTGTTAGGCTCTAAGAGCTTGCAAATCAAGCTACAGGTGTTTTGTATTCACACAGAGCTCGGTGTTTTACTTGGGGATTTTATGAGTGTAAAATTCATTGCCAAGAAATTTTATTTATATTTGATAATATATAAATGTTATGGGCTTTCTTTATGTATTTACCTGCATTCCACTGTATCTATGGCTACTTTTTTTTTCTCCTTTTTTAAGGAAAACTGATTACTTAAATCATTTTGTGAAAGAGGACTGAGCAAGCTGCAGGTGTCAGTACTTACATAGCCATTCTGATACAGCGTAAACGTCCAGTTATGTTTTTTTGCCTTTATGTGCTGTTGTAAGTCATTGAATTCCACAATTTAGTGGTGGAAAATAAGCAATATAAGTAGGAAAGAGGTGTGGTTTCACTAACAGGCATCGATGCACAATATGACATTTCCTTATACTTCTTCAGTCATTGCTTTCACACATTCGCACTGGCACTTGCTGTAACATGGGCTCTTAACTACTATGAAGTTTGACTTTGCAATGTGCATTTAGCATTTTAAGTCTCCTCCTGTGAGAAGAATCCATGTGGGAGCATCCCAGCCCCTTAAATGTGAGATAAATTTGTACATAGCTCCATATTTCACGTCTGCTTTTGACATAGACAGAACGGTAGCTTTCAGATGGATTTGCAATCAAATGATAAAACTAAAATGCTGGCTACCATGTTTTGAAATTTAGCGTCTTAGGACCAGAGGTAGCAAGTGTCCATAGTGAAACTAGGATGTAGGTAACAGCTGGGAAGCAAAGGCTATTAAGTCTTGGCCTTGGTCATTTATTAGGGATTAAGGGTGTAAAGGTATTTTGGTAGAAATCAACATTCATTCACTTTAGTAGCTTTTATTAGAAGACTCACAGCAGTTGTTATGAATGCCTACTGGATGATGGTTTGTTGGATGCCACTGCAGGGATTTATGGATGAGGTCCAAACTACAGGATCATAGAATCATAGGATCTTTTGGGCTGGAAGGGATCTTTAAAGGTCATCTAGTCCAACCCCCCTGCAGTGGGCAAGGACATCATGAAGCTCAGAGCTCCATCCAACCTGACCTTCAATGTTTCCAGGGATGGAGCTTCTACCACCTCTCTGGGCAACCTTTTTACAGGGAGGGTCAGGACATAAATTCTTCCTTTTATCTAGTCTAAATCTACCCTCTTTTAGTTTAAAGCCCTTACTCCTTGTCCTCTCGCAACAGACCCTGCTAAAAAGCTTGTCCCCATCTTTCTTACAAGCCCTCACTTCTCCAGGCTGAACAACCCAAACTTTCTCAGTCTTCCTTCAAAGGAGAGGCGCTTCAGCCCTCTGATCAGTTTTGTGGCCCGCGGCTGGACCCACTCCAGCAGGTCTCTCTTGCACTGAGGGTTCTAGAGCGGGATGCAGTACTCCAGGTGGGGTCTCAGCAGAACAGAGTAGAGGGTCAGAATCACCTCTCTTGAGCTGCTGGCCACACTTCTTTTGTTACAGCCGAGGATCTGATTGGCTTTCTGGTCTGCGAGCACACGTTGCTGACTCGTGTCCAGCTTTTCATCCACCAGTACTCCCAAGTCCTTCTCTGCACGGCTACTCTCAACCCACTCATCCCTCAGCCTGTATTGCTACAGGGGATTGCCCCATCCCAGGTGCAGGACCTTGCACTTGGCCTTGTTGAACTTCATGATGTTCACACAGGCCTGCTTCTCCAGCTTGTCCAGGTCCCTCTGGGGCACATCCCATCCCTCAGGCGTGTCAGCGGCACCACTCACCTTGGCGTCATCTGCAGACTTGCTGAGGGCTCTTGATCCCGCTGCCTGTGTCACTGATGAAGATACTAACCAGCAGTGGTCCCAGTGCGGACCCTTCCCTGTGTCCCGGCTCCTCTCCCATGCCTTCGGGCTGCTCAGGGGCACGTGTTGCCCAAACACCCCGTTCCAGCACAGAGACGAGCAATTAGAGCTGAGAACTGCTGCTGCTGCTACACCCAAGCAGTTTACAAGGGGACCCAATAGCTGATGAAGCTAAGCTCTCCTGCTCCTCTTTGGGACAGAGCACCCAAAAGCACAGCATTAACAATAGTTTTGAAAAGAAACTGTTATGGCTGTGATTTTGAAATACATTGTTGTGTGGTTTTTGCCTCCTGCACAGGATTGCACGCCCTTGGCTAGCATCTCCCTGTGAACTGAGCGGGATTGGATCTAAAATAACTTGTTATTTTGCTCTGCACTTTGAAAACTCATTTGGTGTTAAACGTTCGATCTCTGTGAACTGTAAGATTTATTTTAAAATAACTTTTTTTATTAATTACAGTTGGCAAGTCTTAGACTCCTGATGATGGCAGGCTTGTCTGAACAAGGGTTTTCTCTCTCTCTCAACCCATCTGTTCCTCCTACTTAGTCCTATTGTTAAGTCGTAATACTGAGATTATGACATCAGTCATTTCCATAGCAACAGACTGTGATGTAACTGTAGGGTAAAATTATTTTGTGACATCACTATCTGCAATAATTAAAAAATGAAACTACTGCCCTTCTAGTTAACTGTGCTGTTCTTGTGGAAACCTGTTTTTTCCTTAGATGAAAGAAAAAATTTGCTGTGGTCATAAAGATAAAATTACAATGTATCATTTGAGTGGTTTTTTTTGTTTTCCTTTGCCTAGCATATATTCTTGGTAACAATGTTTCAAAGTGAAAAAAAAAATATTCCAGGGAGCTCTTATTTCAGTTGCCATTCTTCTCCAGATGAGTGGTGGAGTTTAGTAGCTTTGTTTCTTCACTTTTCAAAACTGCTGCAAAGGCCATGCCCCAGGTACTCACGGTGACATTATATATTTCGGTGAGACCATTTCCTTAAGCCATTCTGGCCAGATCCCAGTGCAAACAATGATATATTGCTGTTCTAATGACGATCTGGAAACGTCACCGTACAGAACAGAAACTAAAGACAAAGTTGTGTATCACTGGAATGTGATGGATGAAACAAGCCCAGGCTGTAGCTGTCTCCTGTAACTCTTCTGGGAAAGTAAATCTGTCTTTTGTAAGTAATCCATTGCCTATTTTTTAATGTCACTATGAATTAACCTCCTCCTTAAATGTCCTTCCTTGTTAGGTTGTCTGTTGAAAGGGTTAGTGATGTCGAAAGTAAGTAACTTTCCTGATTCCATTTCAAGTTTATTATAAATGTTTTCCTTATTTCATGGGAATATAGTTGGGTTTGGTTTGGTTTTGTTGTGTTTTTTTTTTAAAATGCATGAAGTTCCAGATGAGTGTCAGAAAGACAGTGCTGTGTATCAGCTTAAGTTGCACGTGTTGAACAGGACTCATGTTTTTCAAAAGGGTGAATTAAAACTTAGATTATTGCTTTTGTTCCTTCTAAGTAGGAACTTGCAAAATACCTGCCCTCATAACATGGGATTTTTTCCTTTCTTCCCATTACAATGCTGACTTTGTGTTATATATGTTCTGCAGGACCATATTTGATATGAAGAAACTTCTGGAATTTGCTAAACTTGGATGCTATTTAGAGTACGACCTATTTGGTACAGAATTTCTCCACTACCAGTTCCACCCTGATATTGACATGCCGAGTGACAATGACAGAATTGCAAGGTAGCTGCTTCCATGCTCTTTAAGCTATAGTGTTGCCATTGACAAATTATTATTATAGGTACTTGTTTTACAGGCATCACAGAGTGATTCTGTTTACTGTTCAAAATTGTATTTTTCATACTAAAATACTGTTGGTTTTTTCGACTGCTGTCACATCTTTAGAGCAGCATGTGTAATTTCCTCTATCTGCAAAGGAAGATATAAAATCATAGTGCTGTAGAAAGTTACTTCAGAAGAAGATCAAGAGCTTTTTAATTTAATTCTCTGTCCTAAATCCATGCTGATGTGGTTGAATTTTATCATTTGCAGCATTTATGTAGACTGTAAAAAAGGCTGAAGATGCTGGATTTATGTTAGGGTTTGGCTTTTGTTTGAAACATAGTATTGGAAACCTAGCGCTGTTACTAAGCATCATCTGAGCCCGTTACATCTCCTGAGGAATGTGCTGACCTGGTGAAACCCAGCAGTTGTCTTGGGTGGATTTAATCCTGTATGTCTGTCCTGAAAACTCGACTTTTTTTTCCCAAAGCCCTTTATCGCCTCTCCTCCCATTCTCTTTTTACCCTTTCTCTCTTTTGAAGGACAAGATTGCTGTCTCCTCAGAACTCCCATGCTCCTTACACTCACGGTGTGAAAATGCTGGCCCCATTGGCCGGATAGTGGTTAATGATTGGGCTTGGTGATCTTAAAGATCTTTTCCAGTCTATGCAAATCTGCGATACCTCTTCCCTGCTTCTCGTCAGCACATGCAGTCTCAGCTCAGCTGCACAGCAAATCTGTTATGCTGTGCTAACACGAGGTATTGCCAAGGAGAATTTTCCTTGCAGAAACTGTCTGTGACAGGTAGGATCAGCTGGGAACTGGCATCTCGCTCCTTCCACTCTTTGATCCTCCTGTGCTGTTTGTCCTCAGTGTCCGTGTGCAATGAAGTGGCAAGTTTCTGAGGGGTGGGATGCCCTCAGGTCCACCTCTTTTTCCCTTCAAGAGTCACAAGCAGTTGTTTCATTCTCCTTGGTTAGAAGGATTTTGTGATCACTACTGAAGTAACTTTCTAGCTTTCGCTTACATTTCAGACGTAGCTTCCCTCCCCTTCAGGTTAACCTCAAAAGTAGGCTTCTCTGTTTGCAGACTGGTGTCTTCTAAAGAGAACAGTGGTTACTATTGCACTTACTGCCAAGCGTTTGCTGCTGCTTTTCACACTAGCAATCATTTCCTTCTCTTAGCAGGACTCTCAGTCTTGCACTCAGTATTTTAAACTGTTGCAATAAATTCACTCTCTTCACGTTTAGGATGGGTAAAGTTCCTCCCCTCTCCTGTGCTGCGGGAGGTCAGCACGTACAGAAGCACTGGGAGGAATGTGTGCAGAGGAATGGGCTGTGCCCATTGACAAGGGCTCATTCAACCATGGCAAAGGTTTAATTCCATCCATGGTACTTGCTCAGCCACTGACATCTCTCCTTAAACTCTCTGGTATTTGAGTATTTCTTGCAGCAGCCTGTTTATAGGAAGCAAATACCGGAAGTTTATCTTCTCTTTGTATGGTGTGGATACATGCATCTGAGTCAGAAGCCATTTAGTTGGATTTTGTTGGGCTTCAGATGCATCCACACTGGATGGCAGCGGCAATCTCTTTAGAGTGTGGTGGGGGTTTGTCTGGCTGCACCAAAGAGGTGGAAGCCAAATTGCCCTTTAAATATGTTGATGAAAATATTGGATGGAAGATACATGTTCAGATCTTGTCTATTCAAAGTGTAAGCCTCTGTAGTCATGCCATACCTACTCACAGTTTAGCCGCGTGTGTACTTAACGCATTTTTGCGGCAATCTGCTCCCAACACAAGTAAAAACCTGATTTTTTTTCAGGATTGGTTTTAATTTGTGTCAGAAGCAAGTACTAACTAAACTTAGAGGAATGAGCAAAGAGCAGCAGTGATTATGGAATGTAAATGACCATGTGACTCCACAATCCATGAATACAATAGGAGATGATTCTAAGAAGATGTTTGGTCAGCAAAGAACTTAGTCCCTCCATCGTCATTGCTCTTACTCTGTGGCTGTCCTGTGGTGTCACTGTATTTCAGGCTGGAGAAGACAGCTATGATGTATATGTACTACTACAGTATATGTAGTGTTGTGCACTATGGGGCACTATTTATGGTGGGTTTTTTGAAATATGCTAATCTTTTACCAAGTTGTATCTTACTTGTCTTCTTTCTGCTGCCCATATTGATTTGAACCTGCTACATGTATCTCCTCATAACTAATCATAATAAAAACTGACAGTAAAGGCTTTCAGATATACTGTGGGCACTTATGAAACTAGCATTTGCTTTCTTGCTGATAAAAGCACAGTCAGGAAGGCAAGACTTAGAATTTCACGGCGCTGGCAACTGGGGGAATTGAGTGCCTTCATGAGGAACGAGCACTTACTAGGGCTGGTTGACCCATCTCTGCCACTTTAACATTGCACTCTACTGCCAAACTGAACTGAAGCTTAGTAGGGAACTTAACAGTCATGCAGGAGTTTAGACAGCCAGATAAATTCTAAAAATAAATAAATAAAAATGAGCAGAGCAAGGGATTAAGGTTCTCAGAGTGAAATATGGAACAGAACTGGACTTGTAGCAGACTTGCTACAAGAGAGTGACCAGAAGGATTCCTTACTTCCAAGCTGACTTTTATTTTGCCAAGTCTCTTTAGCTGAGCTGCCCTGTTAACTCCTCTTACTTCCTGGCATGTGCGAGCGCTATGCAGTGCCTGTCTGATTTACCTTCTTCTGTAATGAACACCTCTGAAACGTGTTTGGATGATAACTGTCTGTACGGAATATGATGCTGGCAACTTGGTTTGCTAAGTGGGAGTTAACTAAAGGTGTGGAAGTATTTGTGCAGTTGGCTTCTTAAAGGACCTGGCACACACACAGTCTAGTCCTTCACAAATGGAATGGGATTAGCTTAGTGACAGCAGCAAGAACTAACCTGCTGAGGAGGAGCTTATGTAGGCAATTTATTACGTATGTATACAAAACCTATGTCCCGTGTTTGGTGATGCTGAAGCTCTTAAATCTCTCTGGGGGCTTAATGGGACTGGGAATGCCAAGTCATATGCCAACTGCAGAAAGTTTTCCTTCTACACTTTGAGATGTGTGGTGGTATGTTTTCATTCGGTAAAATATGTGTTTTAATTTCAGTTAAATATAAGGAATATGCCTTCTGAGTAGCTAAAAATAAATATCTTCAGTTATAATACAGTCCAGCAGTACAGTAATGTAAAAAAATGTAAATCCTGCTCAGGTCTGTGCTGTTGCGGAGTGAGAACTTTTCACTGACGGGTCTGCTTTTTGCCTTCGCAGGATTCAGATGCTGATCGATGAAGGCTATGAAGACAGAATTCTCATGGCTCATGATGTGCACACTAAGAATAGGTTGATGAAATATGGAGGTCATGGATATTCACATATCCTTAAAAATATAGTTCCTAAAATGCTAATTAGAGGCATATCTCAAGATAAAATTGATAAAATACTCCTAGCAAACCCAAAGCGGTGGTTGACTTTTAAGTAGGAGTAAACATTCCTATTTCATAAGGGAGCTTGATAAAACTCAGATTTGTTTCAGGAAAGCAGTCATTTTAAAACTTGGCTCTTTTCAAAGAAGCACAAAGTTATTAATTAGATGTGAACAAACTAATTATGATTTTCTTAATTAGAATAACAAAATTATGTATACTCCCTGCATTCTCTCCCTTCTAAAAGTCTGATAATGAATTACTGGATATGAGCCCACCTGCAAAATGTTTTTGATTGAAACTTTCAAAAAATTGTTTCTAGAGAGTAATGAATACTATTATTAAATGCTGCCCAAAAATATTTTTGAAGATGCATCTTTTGCATTTGAAGGAAATTACAGGGTTCAATTAAATTCCTCTTCTCCAGGGGGTGATTTTAATCCTTGTGTAATTAACAATCTTCTAATTATCCTTATATTCTTTAAATAATACTTGATAAAAGGAATGGGACTTTTAAGCAGCTTCCACTGACACGGAAGGCAAAAGGAATCTCAAATAATTCTAAAAATATATTGTTTCTTTCTAGTTATCAGTTTACCTATTTTTAAATGAAAGTCTAAAAAATACATGGAAAAATACACTTTTGAATAAAACAATTTTACAACCTCTTAAATTATCTGCAGCATTATTACCAGTATTTGTTTTTAATTGAAAAATTGCTTGTCCCTAATTTTTGGAATGTCAATGATCATGTGAAACCGCATGTAAGGATGCAACACCAAAAGTCAAAATATATTACGTAATACAGTTTTAATGAGTTGTAATAGTTATAACAAAGGTTGTGATATAAGTCTTTACAAATCAGTATATCAAGATATGATGAAAAAGGAAGAAATGTTTGCCTCATATGTCTTTTTCACATGAAGTGTGTTCTTTGCTCTTGTCTAACTTTAACCAGGGCAGGTGATTTATCCAAAAAATGGTGTTATCCAGTAGCAGCGATACCCTGATTTCAAAAGCCTCTTCAACTTTGACCATATGCATCTTATAGTGTTGAGCTTTTCCAACAAATACCTTAGGAAATACACATTGCTAGTTGTAAATATCTCTAGGTTGGTACACGTTACTGTTGGACCACGTAGAAAATCTGTGGCTACGCTGCTGTTGCGAGTGCGCTAACCAAGAAAAGCAACAGTGGAACGAACAGACATGAAGTCAGTTACACATCTGTCATTAAAATACATTGCCTCGTAGGAAAAAGAAAAACAAAACCAAACCAGGAATACTCACTACAATGTACGGATATAGGTTGGCACTTTGTCCTGAAGTAAAAGCGTTAACCAGTCTGGTGAGATAATACGCAAGCAACTGGCAGCACAACGTCCCTTTATAAATCCTAGATGGGTTAGACTGGTGATCCTCCCGGTCAGCCCAGACTAACTCAGCATTTACTTTGAATTGGATGACTCGGCACAGAAAGAGAAAGAATAACGTGCTGTTTAAGAAAAGCTTTGCTCATTCAAACAAGAGATTGTTAGAGAGATTCATAAAATCTTTATCAGACTTTTACTGAGCAGCCAGCACTGAAGAGCTTTTTCGTCACAGTGGCAGACACTTTTGATGGTTTAGTGCAGATAAATCTGAGTTTGTACCCTTAGTACATTAGACAAGGTTGCCTGTGGCAAAGTATGTGAAATAGAAGTGCTAGGGGTAGCCGCTATTACTCCTTAACAATTTATAAACTGTCACCTTGATTTTGCCAAAATCTCAGAAATAAATAAGCAGCTGTGATACGGACCTGGTTAAATATCTTGCTAAAATTTAGGTTTAGAATGAAATCTGCAAGTTTTAACCTGAGAGAAATAGACAGCCTCTCTTCCCAAAAGCATAACAAATAATAAATCCGTTTTCTGAACAAAAAGATCCCATCAACATTACTGGTATGACTGATTATAAAGCATTTTCATAACTATGTAACTCATAGTACCTGTGTTTAGTTTAATTCTCCAAGCCATTAATCCTTTATAGGGATTAAACTTTCTTGAGACTTTATGTATATATATGTATATCTATATCTCTATATATATATGAATGAAAAAAATAGGTTTTAATACACTTTTTTTTTTCCTTTCATGTAAATATCTGCTTCTTTCTTTGCATATGTGTTATCATTTTTGGTAATCTGCTTATCTGTGTCCATTTAGTAGGCACGCCTTACTACAAACTGGCAACTAGCTACCATGGAAAAGGTCTATGTGACAACATTTTTCTCACGTGTCAGATCTCCCAGCTCTTCCTTTGTGGGAATAATCCCACTAACGTCAGTGAGACAAGACACCTAAGACAAATAAGGTTTTGACCCATTATATTTGTATGAAATTCTAGTTGAACATCTGCAGTATGTTAAGTCATAACTATTTTATTAAAAATAGTACCCAAGTACAGACTAAGTGCTAAAAGACTAATGAAGACTAACTGCTGCAAAGAAAACACTCTACCTCAGTCTCAGGAAGTCTGAGGATAGGGATGCCAGGCTTGCTAAATATTTACACAGCTAACCATCTAGAATGGGCCTGTAGTAATTATCTAAATATATATTTACACATTTACAAATGAAAAGCCAAATCCTTTTTCCACTAACATCAATGAGACGTTTGCCGTTGGTTTTAGTGGAATCGGGAATTTGATCCAGTAGAATAGTTTGTCATATTTTTCAGGGGCGGGGGGGAAGTTTCCTCTATCCTTTTCCTTTTAGAACACAGCTAAGGGGAAGACAAAATTTAAACAACTCCACTGGACTGATTTTATGTTGAAAATCTAATGTAAACCTACAAAGCAGGAACATTGAGTTAAGGCTTGAAGCTGATTAGTTTCTAGTGTTTAAGCAGAAGGATAAGAAAAGTACAAGGCAAACAATTCCTTTGGAGAGAGAAAGTATATTTTGATTACCTCTTCCTTTTATTGTAAAATCATTCCTCACCACACTATGAGTGGACTCCAAGCATCATTGTTAGCAAGTAAGTCACAAGAACCAAAGCCGAAGTATGGATAAAGCAGCAAGATCATAACACATTAAAGTATCATATACACTGAAGAAATAGCTCAGCGTCTTAGGTGTTTGTTATTATTTTCTATAAAAATTTGATCATGTAGGACTTCATTCACAAGGACACTAACAATGAGGAAGTATTTGCTTTGGCGGTAGTGGATCGCACATCTGTGTAACTTGTTGTGTAATTTTTTAACATAAGGTTTCTCAGTGTCACTCAGATGTGAATCAGGTAGCATTCGACTTTTTTTCCCCATTATCGAGGTGGTCGCTCTCTGCTGTGGTGCCTTTTTCATTGACTTTTGCCACGCAAATCCATTGCTTAGAAGAGCAAGCTTCATTTCTGGACTGGTTTGGCGGGTCTTTTTACTCATTATCAGTCAGCATAAATAATAAATCCAGAAAATGTGCTGTATTTGTTGTTGTTTCCTCCGTGTGCTTTTCCTCCATCTAATTTAATGTAAACTTCGTCTCCCGGCTCCAGGTGAAGAACCACGCTGTTACTGGCATAGTCGTAGTTCTGATCGGCATCCTGAGCAATCGCACTAGCTCGAACCTACGTAAAATACATAATGAGTGGTTAAGAAAACTCAGGTATTTTTTTCTGCATGGAGAAGTTAAAGCATATCCTCAAGGTTGAGTTCAGCATGTGTGACGTGCCACTTGAAATGTCTGGCAACATACATTGCAGCTTTTCCCTGCCGTTATTGCTTATTTTCTCCCACAATACGACATCTGAAACTAAAGCAATAACGTGCCCCTGTCTCAGTCATCAGATTAACACAACTGCTTGCGCTCCTGTAGATGTCTGGAGCTTTTTAAAAATAGCTTCACATGAGAGAGCTGGAGAGCAGAGAAGTGAACCTGGCCCTGTGCCAGTTTTACACTGGTGTAACTTTATTTCAGCA
>NW_009719037.1:0-2787 GCF_000703405.1 Apaloderma vittatum | reverse complement strand
TGGCCTTGGCGAGGATCTACAGTGAGGCCCTGTTGATACCAGGCTGGACTTTTTCCAGCCTGGATTTATTGTCACAATACTCATTGGATCACACTGCAAAAAGAACACAAAAAAAGTCCACGCCCACCCACACACGCACACACTCCAATGCGTGCAAGCAGGTAAGGATCCTAGCTGCGGTTTGGAAAAACTGTTGTTGCCACATTTTATAAGCAAACATTTAATTTCTGTGTACCGTAAGAGATGCACATTTGAAAAATCACAGGGGCAAGTGGCTATTTGTTTTAAGAGGTTTTGGAATTTACAGGTAATTGAAGACTTTTCATTTGTAAATTTCACTTAAACATGCCTTTTTTTCCCCCCATTTCTCCCTCACTATTCCACTAGTGATCAAATTTAACACTACTAGCAAACTGGAAATAATCTGTAATTTCAAGATGTATGTTGGTTTCCAGCAACGAATAGCCTGTGCCAGTTTAAGTCTCCAAATCATTCATATACAATTTGACCCTGTTTGGTAAAATATTTAAACTTAGTTGTATGTGATTTATTTCAGTGTAACACATCATCTGCTTGTTGCTTGTCTTTGTTCTAGCATAGTTACAGAGCAGTAAGTGATTTAGTGGTTCTGCAAACCTGAACTAAGTAATAATGCATGACTTGGCGCGCTGTATGTGGGATTTTATCTGTTCTGAATTGAAAAAATAGGCCATAAGTCACAAATTTCCATGGATTCCTTTCAAAGTTTAGATGATAAATTTCCAAATTAAATTTTCATGTGATACGATCTCACATTAATATTGAAATGTTAAAAAGGAGGGGGTTCTTCACCATGCAGGATCTTATGGCATTATGCAGCTTAAAAATCACAGTAGGTGGAAATTCTTTTTAGATCCTGTAAGAAGAGTGAGAAAGGCTTAAAGGACTTCCAGTGGTGTGGCAGTCTGCAAATTTAAACTGATACATGGCATGACGATAAACCACAAGTATTTCAGGACTTCTAGATCCTGAATTACCTCGTGCCATTTGCAGAGGTGGTCTATTTGGCTAGTGTTTAAGCAACGATTATTCTAAGCAGAGGGTATCTCCTCTGGATTAATGACTAGCAAGGTGGAATTGAAGGCTCTGGGCCATTAACCCTGGAACCACCCCCCGAAAGATGACAAGGGGCTGAGACTGTTGCTGGTAGTGTAAATGGAAAGGGCAAATGGGAAGGAATAAAAAGGTTATATATGAGGTAGAAAAAAATAGAAAACTAGTAGACAACTAGTATCTTGCATACCTGCAAACAAAATGCTTTTAAATTACTTTCTGAATTTCCATTTACACCATAATGATCTGCTATTTGTGGATTTGTCTAAACTGTAGTTTTTCCATGAACAGTAAAGGAGAATTTGAATTATATTAGTGACTATCCTAAGGCAGTGAGCATATGGGCACTGACTGCAACAGCAATGGATATTTCATTTTTAAAATTCTAGACAGTACACACTGAAGGAGAAAAGATTCTGGGTACTGAAAGACTAGAAACCAAAGTGTAGATCTTACTGCTCTACGTATAAGCAAACGTCCTGTAAACTGCAGTGTGCTGTTCTTACGTCTTTTGGTTAGAAAGAGCAATTCCTTTTTAAAGCCTGGGACAACAAGCTCAAATGAATTCTCAGCATACTGCTGCAAGAGGGTAACTGTATCTCAAAATCAAACCATTATCAGAAGTTGCATGACTGCTCACCTCATCTTTTTGTGAAGCTATGCTCTCAGGCTGCACCCACGTACTGGCTGAACTATGGGATCTCTGCACTTCCCTGTTCAAGCTTTATAACCATCAAAGAAGGCAACGTGTTAACAGTGGGCACCTTCAGGTTCCTCCTGTGCATCACTTGGGAATGATTTTTTTTTTTTCCTTTAAGACATACACTTCACAGCAGTTTGGGTTTTTTCATTGTTAGAAAACACTGAATTTATAATGTTATTTTGCCAGACTCCTTCCAAGATTTCTGAGCTTTCTTTAAAATAATACACAAAGTTAACTGCTATCACATCAGCATTTGGTGTTTCTAGTATAAATCATAATCAAAAGAAGACACTGCTGCATTAAAACTGTGTGTCAGTTTTAAATAATTCGTATGCAGACATTTACGTAAATACTTATCTTTGCACAGATAAAATACAAACACATACATAGAACCCCTGCCTTTTTTTTTTTCCTTAAATCACTGCGAGTTTAATTTATCTCATGTCAAGTACTACAAGTAGCTATATTTGGGACTTTATTAGACTTCATTATACTTATATAATATTTCTAATTGGTTCGTTTTTAAAAAGTACTGGTATGTATTTTTCAGGGTTTGGTAAAACAAGCACTTTAAAACATTATAAATAGGGGTCAAAATGGAATAATGCTTTAATTGCAAGTAAAACGGTATTAACGCGACGGATAACATTGCCTTTGTATGAAGAGCCAAAAGACAGTGTATTACGAGGTACTTTGTTTTACTGGCCCCGGTTTATCTGCTGAGATAGTATTTACGGTACACGCTTCCTAATTCAATTAATTGCCGCTGCTGTCCTCATTATTCTCCCTTCACGGTACTTCTGAGCAAACAGCAGGTTAAGTGGGCAGAGCAGATTAATTTCCCATGCCGGGCTCCGGGCTCCGCCGCCGCTCCCGGGGGACGAGAGGAGCAAACGAACGAGCCCCTCCGCGACCTGCGCGGCGCGGCGGGGACACGGGGTCCCCTCCTCGGTCCTGTGGGCGCCGCGTAGAGAGGATCAAACCCACCGCCC